>NW_020837999.1:1983967-2145054 GCF_003676395.1 Aethalodelphis obliquidens | reverse complement strand
GTGTGTGTGTGTGTGTGTGTGTGTGTGTGTGTGTGTGTGTGTGTGTGAGATGCTGTCCCTGGGACTTGAGAGGTTCCCTCAGAAGGCACTGACAGAGGTGCCACAGGAAGGGTTAAGTGGGCAGTCCCGATGCTGTAAGCAAGGGGTGGGCTAGGAGTAGCTCTGCAGAGCCGGTGGCAAAATGAGAGAAAGGAGTTGCCCAGGAAATGCAGAAGCAGCATCCATAGAGAGCCCCATGCAGGGAACAAACCTGCCCCGGAGGCAACGAGACACAGCACACCTCCTAGCAAGGAACAGAAGGACACGTGTGCTCCTTCACTTACTAATCCTCCCGCCACCTCCACCCAGGCTGGAGCACCTTGGACCAGTGTGAGCTCTCCTACAGCTCCCTTCCATTTTCTTGATGCAGAATTGACTTAATTCGTTTCATTAGGATCCATCACTGTGGGTGTATTCTCTGAAAAGAAGGAGTGTGTGTGCTGTGTTCGTGTATGCAGGCACCTTGAGACAGTACTCCCCTCATACCTTGAGATTGCTGGACTCTTATGTTCCCCTTATACCTAGGGCTTGACAGATTGTCAGAGACTTAGAAATTCTGCAAGAGTTGAAGGAAAATGCTTACAGTGATGAAGGGGCCAGGAAAGAAACCTCCAGTGATCCCGATTCCCCAGGTCTGCAGGACCTGCTCTCCTAAAGTTCTTTCAACTGTTGAGGATCTACCAAGCGCCATGTACAGGGTTAGTGCTATGGGAGATACAGATGTGAATAAAACACTGTCCTCAGCTTCAAAGGGTTTACTGTTCAGGGGAAGAGGTCAGACATATCCCCAAAGACATCAATACAAACCATACTGCGAGAGAGGTACAAAGTACTGAGTCTCAGAAGCCCAGGAAAACACGTACAATTAGAAAAGTCAGGAGAGCCTTCCTGAGCAAATGACTTTAGAGAGATATGTAACATTTTCACAGATGAAGGTCGGGGTGGGGTGAGGTGGGAGTCCCGCAGGAAGTGAGCTGCCCTTGGCTGGAGGGGGACAGCCAGATCCCTGCTCTGATTTCAACTCAATGCACTTCAACACATCAGTGCAGAGACACTACCCTGCGTGAGGCAGTTCACAGGTGGAAATAAAGGTGAAGTAAAGTCAGTC
Source organism: Aethalodelphis obliquidens (assembly GCF_003676395.1). NCBI lineage: Eukaryota > Metazoa > Chordata > Mammalia > Artiodactyla > Delphinidae > Aethalodelphis > Aethalodelphis obliquidens. Next base: position 2,143,907 of record NW_020837999.1, on the reverse strand, counting down.
TGTGTCTTCAAAAGCCTTGCAATTCAAGGACAGGGAAGAGAAAGGCAAAGGGGGAGATTAGACAAAGATACCTAGTACCACAAGATATCACATGCGTTGTGAAAAGAAGCATCACAGAAGCCTTGGCAAAGTGCTCCGACCTAAATAACGGAGGCTCTGCCTGACCTTCCATTCTGTTTCTCAATATTAGACTGTAAAATTCTCAAGGGGGAGGACCAGGCCTTCTTTGTCTTTGCATGCCCTGGATATAGCTCAGTGTCCGGCCCTTGATAGACATTCATTGAAGGAAGGAAGGTGGAAGGGAGAAAGGGAGGGAGGGAGGGAGGATGGGAGGAAGGAGGGAAGGAAGGAACAATTCTCCCATCATTTGCTGAGGAAGTCTGGCTTTAAATTCACATAGCACTGCCTAACTTTGGTTCTTACTGTCCCTCTCTGCTCCCACCCATATTTTGCTCACCTCAATCCTCCCTCCCTTATTGTTAGTGTGGGCTGACAATACCAGCCCACACTATCTTCCTGGACCTCAATTCCTTCAGTGATCACAGAGTCTGTGCTGCATAATTTTAAGTACTCCGTATTCCTTGCAGCTGCTTCCTGTGTGCTAGTCATGTAAACTCTTTGAAGGCAGAGTCCCTTTCTTAAATGACTGCATCCCCCATAATACCTAGAATATATTGACTGTTGATTGGTTGGGAAATAAGGCCCATTACAGGAGGGAGGGGCAGAAACACATCCTGGGGTGGCATGCACAAAGAGCCTGGATAATGGGACCTAGTGGAGAGAAAACTGGGGGACCAAACAGTTTTGCTCTCTGAAAGCCTCTGACACAGAGGCCCCAAATCCATGATTCTCCTTCTCTCTGAGGACAGAAGAAGAGAAGGTGTGTCTGTCCTGCAGCATGTGGGGTGGATGGAAGGATTTGATGGATGTGAAATTAAGCACTGAAGTGGGTTGCCTAGAGAGGTCATGAACCCCTCTCTCTGAATGTCCCTAAAGACAAAGGGATCACCAGGAAACTGAGGCTGCACTGACTGGCCTCCTGAGGAGTACCAGTTGGGCAGTCCATCCTTGCTGTCTTTATCAGAGTTACAGGTAAGAAAGAGTCCTTTGGGGGTAAAGCATCTTAGAGGAAATCTTGATTTGCCCTTTTGCTTTATGATCTCCGGATGTAATGAACAAGGTTTAGGAGGATTCGCTGACTGCAGGCAGACCAATGTTACTGTGTAGAGAAATAAAGTGGACTCTCATTACTATCCAGCTCATTGCCCCAAGAATTATGTGTTCCATGGTCAGAAAACGACCGCCAAGCATTTTCAAATACATCCAGTGAAAGGCTGATACAACTCCTGCATTTGACTGTGTACTCCTTCTTGCAATGACGTAATGTTTTCTGCAAAGGGGCTGCCTCCCTAACTAGATTGTCTGGAGCAGATATCAAGACCAATTATTTCTCTAGGATCATCTGATACTAAGTGCTCAACAAATACACAAATGAATAATAACTAACATTATACAATAATCTGCAAGTACTCTCCCCACACATTTCCTAATTTAGTCCTCACAACAACCCTGTGAGGTATGTACTATGATAAACTCCCATTTGCCAGGTAAGGAAACATACTCTGAAAGATTAAGTGGCACACCTGATATCATACAGCCAGTTAAGGAGTTCTTTCCTTTGCTTAAATGAACTATGGAGCCTGAAAAAAGTGTCAGCCAGGGCTCTCCCGTCACACATCGCATGGATCAGTGTGCATTATAATATTTCAGGGACAGGCACACGAAGTCCAAGTTTAGTATATGATGAATAAGTGAATGGATGCGTTATACAGCGGATGCACCGTAGGGAGTCAGTGGAAAGGAGACAGTTTAAGAGAAGGAAGAATCTTTAATTCAAACTATTTATAAGGAGGGAACTCCCTGGGGGTCCAGTGGTTAAGACTTGGTGCTTTCACTGTCGTGGGCACGGTTGGATTCCTCCTCAGGGAACTAAGATTGCACAAGCCCCGCGGCAAGGCCAAAACAAAACAAAACAATTTATAGGGAGTCTACTGAGTGTCAGGCATTGGAGACCCAGACACGACTGCCCTGTCCTCATGCGCCTTACAGTCCATTGCAAAAGACAGACGTTAAGAAACTATTACAATAAATTAGTCACACTTTTATTAAATGCTACAAAATGTAGCAGGGAGCTTTGGTCTGGTCCGGAGTAAGAGCGCTCACTATGGTAAGGCTGGCCTCTTTTGGGCAAGGGGTTACACTTATATAGGCAGAAGCAGAAGCCGAGGCAAATGAAAAGGGCAAAAGGAGGACGGAAATTGCTTCTCACAAACAGAACTTGACCTAAGGGACCCCTACTTCCAGTCCCGCTGACTGGCTGCCTAGCTGCTCACGAAAACCAGGAAAGAAAAAGCTAAGGCTAGAGAGAAGTTAGAGGTCCATTTACGTAAGCGGGGCGGGGCGGCAGGGAGAAGCAGAAGAGGCGTGAGCCTGCGTCAAGAGAGTTAAGCGGACCAGCCCGGGACGCAAAAGGTTAAGGCGGGCGGTCCGGATCAGGTCCGGTAGGCCCGCCCACCGGAGGGCGGGGGTGGGGCCTCGCGGAAGAAGCTCTTGGATTGGCCGCGGGGAAGGCGTTACGCTAGGAAGGTACCAACAGTCGCGAGCCGCGGAGGCGGGGGGGTGGGTGTGGGACCGCGGGGTGAGGTGGCCAGGGAATGGCCGGGCCGGGTGTGGGCGGGAGCCGCAGTAGCGGCGGCTGGGGGCGGTGAGCGCCGCGTGGGGCTGCCCCTTCCCGGAGGTGGCGGGGGCGGCCGGGGCCGCGCCGCACCGCACCGCGCGGGCGGCCATGGAGCGAGCCTAGGGCGCCGCAGGTGAGCGGCTTGGTGGCGGGAGGGCGGGCGGGAAAGTGCAGGCCCACCCGCGGGCGGGGCGCGGTGCGTGGCGCGCGCCGGGCTGGGGCCGTCTGGGGGCGGGGCGCCTCCCTGAGGGGCCGGGCACCAGTGCCCAGAGCGGTCAACGAACGGTGGCTGCCTCAGAGACCGGCCCGGGCCGCGCGCCCCGCCTCGCTGACCCCGAGAGGGCTCCTACCGGCCGTCGTGGCTGGAGGGACGCGGCCGAGCCCGTCGCCTCCTCTGCCCGCCTGAGGCGCGGGCCTTACCTGGGGGCGCCTTGAGCCGCCCGGGATCAGTCCAGTGACCCACCCTCGCGCCCGGACGCGGTCCCCAGAGGCGACTGGCCCTGGTGCCGCCCTCGTGTCCCGCCGAGTGCCCGTTGCGGCGGCCCGGGGGGGCAGCTGTATCGCGCGCCCGCGGGCCCACTTCGTGGCCGAGAAGTGCGAGTGACTTCCAGGCCCGAGGCAGGAGGCAGGGTAACCGTGCCTACGGGTCCGCGGTCTCCTCGGGGTCGTGCACCCCGCGCTCGCAGTCGGGCAGAACTTAAGGAAATGATACGGTTGTCCCAAGTGGGTTGCGCTTGAGATTTCATTTCCGGGTGCTGTGGTCCCGCAATTAAAAGCGAACCGAAACGTTGCCATTAATGATGAGCGTGAGCAGTTGTCAAGTTGCGTCCTTGATTGTGGGATCTGATAAGAGTTTCATTCTAATCAAGCTTCTGTTACCTGCAAGTCTCTTGGTAGGAAGAGAAGGGGTAGAAGGATGTTGGAGTGAAAGTGGAGGGGACAGGACGTGATTGGTTGTTAGGGAATTATTAGTCCTTTAAATGGCCATATCGTCAGTTGGAAGGGTGAGGAGTTTATAATTTGGGAAAACGAGGGATGCTGGGTACAGTGACTTGAGTTTAGGACCAAGTATCAGTATCATCCCCACCCAGCTAGTTTCCCTTCAGAGGTTTGATTTCTCACCTTGAAAAGAAGGAACAGGAATGTGGGTCTTTTAGCTTTTAAATTGCAGGACTTTATGTAAAACGATAACTATGATTACTGTTTACTAACTATTCCTATCCTCCTTGTGTTGTAAATTAATGCATAAATTTCATTGCGGTTGATTATTTTTTATTATTTATTTATCTGGCTGTGCCGGGTCTTAGTTGCGGCATGCGAGATCTTTTTACTTGATCTAGTTCTCTGACCGGAGGTCGAACCCAGGTCCCCTGCGTTGGGAGCGCAGTCTTAACCACTAGACCACCAGGGAAGTCCCATGGGGTTGATTATTTTAAATTGGGTTAGAGACCTCAGTGTGCTCTATGTATTGCAGTCCTGAAATTTATGCAGGACCTTTGAGCTAAGCCTTAGAGCTCTTCCACATACATTGTTATTTATCATCAAGACATGTCCTTGAGAAACTGAGATACAGATGTTAAAGATGCTAAGTTATTTGCCTAGACTTAGAGCCAGTCTAAGGTAGATTTAAAATTGTTTTGCGTTAAATTAATAACTTGAAGTTTGTGGAGATGTTGGACTTTGGCCCCTAGAACTGTTCAGTGGAATCAATCAACAGGAGGGCCTTCCACCTTTGAAAGTGCTTGTCAAAAGAGAATTAAGAGGCATAAGCAAGCAATTCAGAGTCAGCCTCACTTACATTAAAGTGCAGTGATAGAAATGAATGCTGGTAAAAGATGATCAGGAAATCTTGGAGCTCATAGCTTTTCTTCAGTGTGACTGGTAAAAATGTGAGATTGATTTGTTCTCTTTGTTTCTCTGGAGCTAGTAGGAAAATAGCCATGATTTAGTTTAAGAATGAAAATTGGAAAGCACACACCCTGGGTTCTTTGAATAGGGAACAAACAGATCCCTGTTTCTATCATCTAATCCTTTATGTCATAGAATTTCTTTATGTTGAGTTGATAATTCCTTGATAATTCCTTTTAGTCCATTCTGTTGACTTCCATTTGTAGACTCCAGTTCTTTCACACAGCGTTAAAGCCTCTGCTTTTTTTTTTAAATATTTAAGATATATTTTTATTTTTTTGCATCTATATTGGCGTATAATTGCTTTACAATGGTGTGTTAGTTTCTGCTTTGTAACAAAGTGAATCAGTTATACATATGTTCCCATATCTCTTCCCTCTTGCGTCTCCCTCCCTCCCACCCTCCCTATCCCACCCCTCTAGGTGGTCACAAAGCACCGAGCTGATCTCCCTGTGCTATGTGGCTGCTTCCCACTAGCTATCTATTTTACGTTTGGTAGCGTATATATGTCCATGCCACTCTCTTGCTTTGTCACAGCTTACCCTTCTCCCTTCCCATATCCTCAAGTCCATTCTCTAGTTGGTCTGTGTCTTTATTCCTGTTTTACCCCTAGGTTCTTCATGACATTTTATTTCTTAAATTCCATATATATGTGTTAGCACATGGTATTTGTCTTTCTCTTTCTGACTTACTTCACTCTGTATGACAGACTCTAGGTCCATCCACCTCATTACAAATAGCTCAATTTCGTTTCTTTTTATGGCTGAGTAATATTCCATTGTATGTATGTGCCACATCTTCTTTATCCATTCATCCGATGATGAACACTTAGGTTGTTTCCATCTCCGGGCTATTGTAAATAGAGCTGCAATGAACATTTTGGCATGACTCGTTTTGAATTATGATTTTCTCAGGGTATATGCCCAGTAGTGGGATTGCTGGGTCATATGGTAGTTCTATTTTTAGGTTTTTAAGGAACCTCCATACTGTTCTCCGTAGTGGCTGAACCAATTCACATTCCCACCAGCAGTGCAAGAGTGTTCCCTTTTCTCCACACCCTCTCCAGCATTTATTGTTTCTAGATTTTTTGATGATGGCCATTCTGACTGGTGTAAAGCCTCTGCTTTTTGTCTTTTCTGAATTTTGAATTTCTAAATGAAATTTTCTGTTTCTTCTATTTGCAGGGCAGACTTCAGCTTCCTACACTTTGTATGACCATCATTTTAATGGTATAAACCGTGAAGCCAGATACTTCAGCTCTTGAATTGACAACTTTTTAAAAGAGCAACCACAGTGGTTGTCTCTCAGTGACTGCTACAATCTCATACTAGAAACAGGAGGCTGTTCTTTGTATTCTGTGGCCATAGTTGGAAACAGTAAAAAGGAGACTGTCTTCTGAAGGTGATGTCAGGCCACTCTGGGACTAAGGGCCAGGTAGTGGTGGGGTGAGAAGCACAGTTACAATGAGGCACTACAGTTTGGTGTAGTAGTGATGATGATTGATGTACTTTTCTTTTTGCACCTCACAGTGCATAGTGCATAGTAGGTGTGCAGTAAATGTTTGGTGGTTGAATGAATAAATGGAAAACAGTATGCGGGAGGAGGAAATATTCTAGGCAGATGATAAATTGTTTAGTTCCTCTTTACAAGAAAAAAAAAGCCAAGAAATTGTGTTTCTGATTCCTGTTGAAAATAGTTCTGTTGAGATGGGTATCTGTAAAGGATGTTACTTGCTGGAGCTGCCTTGAGATCTAATTTTGTGATTGGGTGGTGTTCTAGCCACCTGCAGCCTGGGTGCAGCTTCACAGACCTGCTCCTGCACCTTTCTCTGGCTAGGCTCACCGAGCAGTTGGATTGGTAGACAATATTTTTGCACTAATAGAAGAACTAGAGCTCTTGGTATTGGCCATGCCAGTATCATTGACCCGACTGTGTCCGTCTTCTGGTCCTTCATATTGGGGGTGGGAGAGGGGAGTTACCCCTCCCCGAAATGCTCCTCATTCCACACCTGTAAATCTCTCCCACACCTGTAAATCTCTCCCTCTTTTCCTTCCTTGAGCTGCCTCTGTAACACTCAGGGAGTAATGAATTCATTGGCACAGACCTGGGGTACAGAACAGAAGACCTTACTTTGCAACTGAAACTAGCTTTTGACCAACTTACAATGTCAACATGACTGCTAGAGCCATTTAGGAGAGAATGTAATGCAAAGCTCTCACTTGTGACTTTTGTCATTCATATCCAAAATCAGAAGAGGGAAGGCCTAGCTCTGGACCTGGTGAGTTTGGGGGGTTGCATCTATTATCCCGTATGAGATAAGAAATGAAGGCTGATGCGGAAAGGTATTGAGCTTTGGTGTGTGTTTAGCAGACTACTTTCTGGCAAGGTAACTACCCAATGGAGGGGAAGGTGTTAATTTGGGTACATTTTAAAAGGAGGTCAAGGAATATGAAATTATGAATGTGAAACACAACCAAGTACAGGATGAGACAGTGAAGTTGATCATTCCATGCTCTTAAATGCTAACTTTCTGCTTTATATAGCAGTGTGGGAATAAGATATTGGGTGCAAAAATTCTTATTTTAGCTATATTTTTGTGAAGAATTTTTTACAATGTATTATATGTTTTGTTGTCTTTTTAAGTAATATAGTGAAACCTTTATAGACTTGAGGTTATGGTTACAGACAGTAATCCTGTAGGGCTTTGAGGTGATTGAAATATGTAAGTTGTTAGTCCCCTCTGCTTTTTGAATTCTTGAATTTGCTTTCAGTAGGCAATCTGTCTCTTTCAGAGGTGAAGAAGCTGTACTTTTGCTGTTGTTAGCATCCCTGCTGCCCTTTTTAAAATTTTTGCAGCTTCTGATCTTCTGTGGAGTAGCAACCCAGATAACACTGCTTCCTGAAACTGAATGCAAAACAGCTAAATAGGCTTAGTGAGGGTCTGCCTGCCTCTTCTGTATTAGTGGATGAACTTTGTGACCGTTATTTTGGCTGCCCAAAGACCTTTTGTTCATTTCCTGTTTCTTATCCTTGGTTTAGATAGTGAATTTGCCCTCTGTATAGGTGCATTTATGTCCCTGTAGTTCCTTCTGTAGAAAAAAGAAAATGATACGGAAATACCAGTGTTTGGTTCTCGTTTCAGAAAGCATTGCCAATAACACTTGAAAATTTGGTTCCAGCCCTGTCTTGTATCATTCTTGGGCAATGTTGGACCATCTCCAATCTTCCTCTTAGCATTTCCAGATCATCTTTACTCCCAGTCCCAACCAACACCAGACACCAGCTTGGCAATAGCAGTTGCCTTGAAAGATGGAAGCAGGGTATACAGAAGGCAGCAATTTAAAATTGAGTATATAAAGTTGGTATACATATTTGACATTTCAGCATTCTTACTGTACTGTATATCTGAATTCATTATGTGACTTAGTTTCCTTATGTCTGTTAAAAATAAAAAGAGGCCATCTTTAAACCAAAGAGTTGAAGAAATTCTTATAACCGTAAAGGTCCCTCTCCCGTGCTCTTCACTCCTTTTATTCAATAAGCATTTTATCCAGTACCTCTCATGTGCCCTGCACTGTGCTAGGTTACTTGGAACTACAAAGAGAGTAAAATATATCCCCTGTCCTTGAGGAACTTACAATAGGGTAGAGGAGACAGGCATGCCAAAAAATATATGTGTGTATGTATGTGTGTGTGTGCATTTATATTCATATATAACAAGGGATCGTGCCTGGAGCCACTCAGCCATAACTCAGCACAGACCTGCTTGGGGTTCCTATTTCTAAAGTGATCTGTGGCCTGTCAGCTTGACAGACCCTAGAACATAAAGTTAAAAGTGTGAGGTGTCACTGTTGAATAAAGCTTACATACCTTTTCAAGAACTGTAGTGAACTGAACAATAAAGATGGAAAACATGAAAATCTGAAGTAAATGTTATATGATTTGAAATTCCATATTTTTATGCTATATAGTAATTATATTCTATATAGCCTTAAATGGTTGTTAGATACCGATAATTGAGCAGTGAAATACCTGGAACTTAGGAAAGTTCATTATACCTGGCCCATTTGAAACAGAATGCAAATTCTTAGGCATTTCCTTAGAGTTTCTAGATCGGTGAACACTGCATGTGTTGGTTTTTTAGAACAAATCTCACTAGCAGTATGAGCTGAAGGTTTTTTCTTTTCATTTTTCAAGGAAGAGCATTAGAGGGTTGCCCTAAATCAAGGTTTAAATGGGACAGGTTGCAGGAATTGAATTTTTTTCAAAGAGGGAACAAATACTCCATAGCCTGTTTCAGTTTTACTCTCACACCAGGAAGAAAGGCTACTTTATGCTTCATTAATGCCTGGTGATCATTTTCTTTCCTTCCTTCACAGGGAACTGTTAGAGGATTTACCGAAAAAAAAAAGTTTACATATGTGAATAAATATTTAAGTGGAAGTGAAAACTGTGAGAAATATATAACACTTGAACCAATTCAGACTATATGGAGATTTGATTTTCTGTACCTGTAACTTAGGTTACTTCAGAGCTTATCTTAAAAGCTTTAGGACCTGCAAAGCTGTCATCTTTAAAACACAGATTTAATTTTCCAAACTGAAGAATATTGTGAAGGGCATTCTATTCAGCTGTTTTTGTGAAATAGAAAAAGTTCATGCTCCCCATCTGTTTCACTTACATTGAATGTGGTAGAATTGAACTTTGTAGAGAAGAGAAACAGGTTGGTCAAATTAGTGACATAACCTCCCAGTCTTCTTTTTCACTTGGTACCCACTCTGAAGAAACCTACTTGCTTCCAGCCTTAGCTACTCCTCAAATTTAGGAAAGGATTTAGTTCAGGAATATAAGATTACTAGAACTCTTGGTAATGCAACATAGGTATCCAGCCCCTGACTGTGTAACCCAAAAGACAACATAACCAATGAGGGTTATTTTCTTTGTCATTCTTTCTCCTCAGGAAGTCATCTTTGGGTTTTTGATACGGTAATAATGACCAACAAGAATTACTATATGTTGTCCAAGCACTAATTTTAGCACAGTACGCGTGGTAATGACATTCATTTTTAACAATTCTGTGAGTCAGGTAATAGTGTTCTTATTTCATTTTCCATATGAGGAAACTGAGGCCCAGAGAGGTTAGCAGGCATTCAGACCCAGGCATTCTGAATCCAGAGCACATATTCTTAACCCCTCTGCTACAGAAGAGTTTATATTTAGAAAGAAGGTGAATTAAGCTGTTTCTTAAGTGGAGAATTAGCAGGGAAAGGAAAACTATGTAGATACTGATTAATGATATTACTTGTTGTTAGATTTTGTCTTAGTTGAAGACTCCCAATTGAACGTGAAAAAGAACAGTATTATGCTGTTGTGGGCAGTGGTGGCAGTGCAGGAGTAGGCTGGTTTTCTGAGGATAATAGGGATTTATTCATGTAATAAAAACTGGATGCCATTTGGTATTAGAGGTTTTGACTTCCTAGCTAGAAACACACAATGATAAGTGGAGAGATTTCTGAATGCTCTTTATTTTACTTACAATAATTGTCATTAACCATCAGGAGAGACTGCATTTATTTCTAGGGGGCAGCTAGTAAGAATGTAGCACAGTGCTCTAATGTCACCACCAATTAACAAAAGGGCAGTATATCAGACTTACCCCAAGGTGAAAGTATGTGTGTTTTTAATTTTTGTTGTTGTACTAAAGGGTTGTAATTTTGGCTGAAGTTTAAAGGTTAGGCTTTATAAACTGGGTGTGTATAGTTGTGTGAGTCTGTGAGTGTGTAAGGTTAGCCTTGATTGCTCTAAAGTATGTAAAGGGACTTTAGTAAATGATCCATTTGAGATTCTGTTTTTTTCTTGTGTTACCTTTAAGAGACCTTAATTATTTATTAATCCAATCTTTATTTGTATTAATGGTTAATTTAATGTCTCCCAAATAGTTGATATGGACAGAATAGATGTGAGAATGCTGGGTTTTTACAAATTACCCCCAAATGTAGTGGCTTAAGACTAAATGATTTGTTGTTTCTCATGACTGTATAGATCACCTGTGCCCAGCTGACTGGTTCTTCTGCCCAAATGATATAGGCTGGAGTCAGATGGGTGGCTGTATTTAGCTGGGGCCTCAGTTGGAACTGGAATGCCCTTAATGGCTTCACTTCTGTGTCTGGCACTTAGCTGGAGTGGCCGGAATAACTAGGGGCTGGCCAGGTCTCCCATCATTCAGTAGTCTAGCCTGAGCTGCTTTACATAGTAGCTTGGCCCCAAATGGAAGCTGCTAGGTCTTTTAAGACACCTAGCACACAGCCACTTCCACAGCATTCTGTTGATCAAAGCAAGTTACAAAGCTAGCCCAGATTCAGGGGAAGGAAAAATAGATTCCACCTCCTGATGGGAGGAATTGTTGGTGTCTGTCTTTGTAGACAGTCAACCAAAAACTCTTAATTAAATTCAGGTCTTACCTTTTATACTAACCAAACCTTCAGAGGTTTGCTGAGACCAACAGTGACCAAAGAAGAAGTTTGTAAAAGTGTCCTTGTAATTTCTACTCAGGATCAAGGGTGAGGAGATTGTGTGAGTAAACATGATAAGATATTTTACTAGTTATATAATAAATCCTACCCCCTTCACTATCTCCTTTGTTAATAGCCCTCTGCATGAAATGTTCATACAGAATGTTTTCTTCCGGTATTTGACATTCACAAAGCACGTTACATTCCCTTCATGTGGTAAGAACTTGATTTGACCACTGAATTGGAAGCACAAAAAAAGAGTATTACTGAAGGCTTCACTTTAGTTGCTATGAGCAGAAGTTGGGATTTCTTCTCCGTGACCTTCGGAGAAGTAGCGTGAGGTTGTCACTTGATCAGAGGGCGATTCAACGTGGCACTGCTACTGATAAGACTTGGAACCTCACTGGTGGCTTGTGGGAGCCCTTGGTATTATAGTAAGTGTTGGGGTGCGGTCTTTGCATGTTCCTCAGCAGCCACATATATTGAATTTTATCAGCTGATGACTAACGGATCTCTGCACTGATGTGTATTTCTGTATGTGTTCCTCCAGACATCAGCCAGATTCTTGAACAGAGGATTCTAGTCTTTATCTAAGACTTCTTTTTCTATGTGAACCTATTTCTCCCAAAACAATTTTTAGTCATAAGTTTATCCTTATGAAACGCTTATCAAATGTGTAGGATAGTGTGTGTGTGTGTGAGAGAGAGAGAGAGAGACAGGAATGAAATGTTAGCTTCCATATCAAGCCTCATTTCACTGATGGAGCTGAGAGTGGAACCAGGGTTCAGTACGAAAATTCCTTAATAAGCTTCTACCTTCCAGAACTCCAGTCTTGGAATTTATACCAGCTTTTAGTGTGAAGACTTACACACTTGCCTTTTTATATTTAACATTTTTTGAGTTATGTTGTTACCTTGAGACTGTTCTTTGAGGTAGGCTCTGTTTCACATAACCGAAACATTAAAATAAATGACCATAATATAACTGGACAATGTTACACTGTTGGAGGCATTTATACAGGAGGTGAGGGCATGAAATATAGCAGGCAGCCTCCTGGGAATGCAAGAGAAGTTTTCATGAATAACTTGGGATATACCCAGTGATCTTGCTTTCATTTTCTTAGTATCTGAAAGGGGGGATCCTCTTAGAAACCCAGTTTGCAGAGCGTGCATAGTATGCTGTTATCTCAAGTAAGAAAAGAAGATAATACAGCATGGAAACTGTCTTGGGTACCCTCCCCTCTCAAGCATACAGGAGAGAAGGGGATCAATTGTAAAGAGTAAAAGAGTCTGCCATTATTAGAGGATGGAATTATTCTGTATCGTGCATCTAATACATTTTTCTGGAATAGGAGTCTTGCAAACTCATAGACTTTTCGTAAAAATTCTGCTAAAACCTCTACATTGTCGATTTCTTGAAGATCATTGTGCTTGCCCTGTAGGCTGAAGGAGTAGCAGCTTTCCAGCTAAAGGAAAACCTCTTTCTGAACTGTCAGTACTTAGAAAAAGAGACTGTACTCTGAAACCACCAACTAAATTGAGTAGAGTGTTGGTAGAGAAGTAGATTCCCAAAAACAGGAGAGCTAATTAAGGACAGCCAACATTAAGGTGCCAGTTAATACACACTCATTTGATACCGAATACCGAGGAAAATAACAGCAGAGTCCTAAGATACTTGCATAGCCTCATTTGCAGTAGTTTGTTCAGTTTAGGTGAATAATGCAGGTACCCTTACTATGCTACGTACTGCAGGGAGTGCAAAGGTAGTTAAGACCACTAAGGAGCCAGGATTCTGAGAGGGGGATTGAGAACGACATACAAGAAGACACTGGATAAGGCAGAATGTAGTTAAGTACTGGTCTAAAGGTGAGAGAGGTTAGTTACTATAGTGTGAGGAGAGACCAGAAATGGCTTTGGAGATGGCCTTTGAAAGCTTAATTAGGCTTTAAGCAGAAGATGGGAAGAAAAGATAAGAGCTAGAGGAATTTTGAGAGAGTTCCAGTGAGGAGTGACTTAGGGGACCATGTTTGTGGTGGAAGCTGACAAGTGATGAGTGAAGAGAATGAGAGTGATGCCTAGCAATGTAGATTGGCCGAAGTCATTTAGGGTAGGGCTTTAATGCCTTGCTAAGGGATTTATAGAACTCGAAAATGGTGTGTGATTAGAAATATGATTTTGCTGCATTATCTAGTCTGGATTGGAGAACCTGGAGGCCCAGAGGCAGTTCTTTCAGGGATCCAGTAGAAGGTGCTGAGCACTAAATGAAGTTGATGGCTGTGGGCATGACGGGCAGTTGTAGAGAACAGTGTCAAATTGCAATCTTTCTTGTTCTACCAGGATGTGGTGACTAATCACAAACAAGAAAACTTGTTCAGCCCCTTCGTTAAACCTGCCCTCACTACTAATCTGCAGAAGTAAATAGTGAAGTGAGGTAACAGTTGAACTCTTCAGTTCACTTAATAGAAATTTCTGTCCTAGTTGAGTGGATGAATTATCTGCAGCCCTGAACTGATGAATGTGCTCTTCTGAGGCCCATCAGAAGGTAATGAGGTTTCAAAATTGAAAAGCATACAGACTCACTTTGTTTTGTTTGAATTTTGGAGCTACTAGAACTTCCTATTGCATTGGTGATTTAAAGAAAAAACAAAAAGCCCTCACTCTCCCTAACCTTTGTGCTAAATGTTTAGATATAATTTGTTTATATAGCATAAGGGAGGAATTTCTTCATTCTAAATGAAATGAGCAGCATCATTAGAAGTTCCCGAGTTAACCAGACTTTAGTCCCGAGGAGGGTTTTATAGGAAGTGAAAGGCTGTTCATCTGACCCCTTTGTGCCAGAATTGTACCTCAGCAGGAGGTAGTTGCAGCTGGAGGTGCTGAGGAAATGATTGCTGACCCAGGGAGATTTCCATGCTACCTTTTACCACTGCAGCCAGAGATGTGTACTGCTGAACAAATAATTGAAGAAGTTGTGTGGTTTAGGTCATGTTGGAACTAGCAAAAATCTCTGAAATCTGCTCTACTAGCATTGCTGTTATCAGTAATCACAGGGAATTGTTTTACTGAGTTTCACACCAAACTTGATACCATCACAATTACATTTTGGATGTACTTGAGTTGTCTGTGTTTCAGCTAATAGCGTTATGTACTCCCTGGGAGATGATGATGCAACAAATCAGGTGGCTGGAGATAATTAGAATTTGAATGTGACTCTGGCTTTCCCATCTTTATGAAAATGAATGGGAAGAGAGGTTAATCACCACGAATAAACTGCATGTCAGCAAGCTCTGAGCAAGGTGCTGCCCTTAGAACACACTGTTGCTCTAGTAGACTGTTTTTGGATGTGTTTCCAGCTGATATTAGGGGAGCAGTCTCCAGTTTGGGTGGGAGTGTCTCAGCCTGAATCGTTTGTCCTATCTTTTGTATTGGTTTTATTTCTTCAATTAATGGTTTGAGTTGTTAAATGAATTGGAGAGTGAAGCAACACCCTGTTATCTTCTTGTCATCTTTGTCTTAGCCCAGTGCATGCTGCCTGTAGGCATGTAGCAAAGTGAGCTTGTGCATGTTTTTAAATGGCCCTGTGGAGTGGAAAGCAACCTGTCAGCATGCAAATGAGGCTGAATTGTATGTTCTTGACACCCTTGCAAAAATCTTGTATTTGGAATCTTTTAGCTTCAGAATTGACCAGAGGGTGTTGTGCCCCACACTGGAAGCAGCACTTCTTTATGTCTGTGGCATCAGTATCTTTGTTATGTGCCTGACCAGTCCAGATTTCATGGTGTTGCTCTAGTACCAGGTTTCATTAGTTTTCTGGTCATGTTCTACTAATAGCCAGATGGTATAGCGATATGTTTTTCCTTTACTTAATTTATCCAGATTTGATTATCCATATTTTACAGGGTTTTTAGTTTTGAAAAATAATTAGTAGAAGACTGATTAAGTAGAGATATATATCTGGGTGTTTGTTGTATTTAAATACATGAATAGCAGATATGACATGTCCAGGATTGCTAGGTATTTGAATTTGGAGAGGGAGTTATTACTCTCCTCTGTACCCTCTTTGGCATTTTTAGGAGTTCCTATGTTATAACGTGTCATAAAACTTATATTTGGAGGAGATAACTGAAAAGTTACCAAATACTGGTGGTTTTGGATATTCAAAAGTCCTTTATGGATTTTGAAAGGTAAAAATGAAAGTTAAGGAGTTATGCATATCTCAATGTTTTACTTTTTTGTGCTTTTTCCTATTGTTTTGGTTTCTAGGAATTGGTAGCCATCCAAATGGCTCCTAGATGGCTCTGCACCCTATTAAAACGGTAGTATTTGCTTTTAAATTTTCAATGTACCCGGTTCTTAACTATTAGGTCCTTCCTTGGACCAGTTCATTTTAAATTATTGGGTCTTCTCGGGCATAGGATTAGCAAGGCTAAAATGGTGAGTAATATATTTGAGGCTTGCAAAAGATTCAGGGATGGAAGGACAGAATTCTGATTGAATTGTGCTTTATACTTGGGCTTGCAGGAATTGTGGGAGGCACCTCAGTGAAGAAATGGACCAGTGTGTATAATCATGGAATCTCCTTGCTGACAATCACCACCTGCTCTCCTTGATAAGTGAGAGAGAGTAGTCAGGGGAGAAGGAAAAGAGGTCACCATGAAGCTAAAGCAGCGAGTCGTGCTGTTAGCAATTCTCCTTGTCATCTTTATCTTCACCAAAGTTTTCCTGATTGACAACTTAGATACATCAGCTGCCAACCGGGAGGACCAGAGGGCCTTTCACCGAATGATGGCTGGCTTGCGGGTAGAGCTGGTGTCCAAGCTGGACCACACCTTGCAGTCTCCCTGGGAGATTGCAGCCCAGTGGGTGGTTCCCCGGGAAGTGTACCCTGAAGAGACACCAGAGCTGGGGGCAATCATGCATGCCATGGCCACCAAGAAAATCATTAAAGCTGATGTAGGTTATAAAGGGACACAACTGAAAGCCTTACTGATACTTGAAGGAGGACAGAAAGTTGTCTTCAAACCTAAGCGGTAAGTCTTCATCTTGAAGTTATCTGTGCTGTTTAGTTGTAACTTGGGATTTATATGAGTGCTCATCTCCCTCTCTTGGTATTCTCTTCAGTAAAATGGGAAGGAGAGACTAGAAGATCTCTGAAGTCTCTTCTAGCTCTTAATGTTCCATGATTCTTTGAGTAAGGGAAATTTATAGGAATATGTTTTGGTTCAATATTAGACTGCACATTTTACAGTTAGAGCTATCCTTGATTCTGAAATTTGTCAAGTATCTACTATGTGCCAGATGTTAGAGATACAAAATGAATTGGTTAGGAAATAAGCAACTTGTCACCATAAGTGTACAATTAAAGACTGGGCAACCACATGTCAGGGATGCTGTGGAGTAGGAGTTCCCCAGAGTTGGAGTAGGTTTTGGATGGGTGACTTAAGTCCTTTTTAGCACTAAAGCTGTGATTCTTTCACTTGAGCTTTGGTTTTGTTTTAATTAATAGGCTTTATTTTATTTTTTAAGCAATTTTAGGTTTACAGAAAAATCAAGGGGAGAGTACAGAAAGTTCCTATATATCCCCTCCCCTCTCTTCCCCAGTCTCTCCAATTATTAACATCTTCCATCAAATTAGTACATTTGTTACAGTTGATGAGCCAATATTAATTTATTAACTGAAGTCCATAATTTACATTAAGTTCACTCTTTGTGCTGTACATTCTGTGATAGTTTCAATAAACTCATAATAAGTATTCACCATTACAGTATCATACAGAATAGCTTCCCTGTCCTCAGCGTCCCCTGTGTTCTATCTATTCATCCTTCCCTTCCTCCCCCTGAACCCCTGGCAACCCCTAATCTTTTTACTGTCTCCATGGTTTTGCCTTTTCCAGAATGCCATATAGTTGGAATCATACCTTTTGTAAGCTTTTCAGGTTGGCTTCTCTCTGTGTCTTAAGGTTCCTCCATGTCTTTTTGTGGCTTGATAGCTTTTTTTTTTCTTTTTCTTTTTTTCTAAATAATATTCCATTGTATAGCTGTACCACAGTTTGTTTATCCATTCACCTACTCAAGTTTTGGCAGTTATGAATAAAGCTGCTATAAACATTGATGTGCAGGATTTGTGTAGATGTAAGTTCTTAGTTCATTTGGGTAAATACCAAGGAGCACAATTGCTGGATCATATGGTAAGAGTATGTTTCATTTTGTAGGAAACTGCCAGTCTGTTTTCTAAAGCAGCTGTACCGTTTTACATTCCCATCAGCAGCGAATGAGAGTTCTTGTTATTCCACATCCTCAACAGCATTTGGTGTTGTCAGTGTTTTGGATTTTGGTCATTCTAATATGTGTGTAGTGATATCTCATTGTTGTTTCTTTTACCTGTTTTAAGCAGAGAACTGGGCCATTTTAGTTGCCTCAGTCCAAATTTGAACTAGAGAGGGCTAGATCATATGTTGTTAGACAGTGATCCCTTTGGGCTTTTTTAAGGATCTACAGAGATAATTCGTGTGGCCATTCTATAGTATAATTAGTTTTTTTTAAAGTTTTCTGTTTGTATATGAATTTGAAATAGGTTAACATGATGGTGATTTATATTCTTTTGACAGGTATTAGTTACTAGTGGATTTTCTCAAAATTTGTAATGTCGAAAATTTTCTGTGTACTAAACATTTTTTTCATTCCTCAGTAGAGCTTTTGAGAAAATTGTAACACATAACTTTGGGTCTCTTGCTGGAGTGGGAGAAGAAATATGGGGTGAAGGGGTGCAAAAACCAACTGTGACCAGAGTAGTTGGCTTAGCTCCCTTCATGGCTCAAATATCAGTAGATAATAGGCAAGCAGAGAGCTAATATTATTGGAATTCCAGAAATGGAAGGGATCTGCATTTGCCTGGAACTGGGCAGTATGGTGTGTGGAAGATGTGGAAATTAGGAAAGTTTTAAAATGCAGTAGACTTTTGGAGAACAGAAAGTCTGATTGGCAGGTAATGAGAAAAAAGCATAGTTATGTGGGACTTGGATCTAATTTCTGTTGCATGCACACCATTTGCCAGGCATTACACTAAGTACTTTCGTATCTGTTAATGCTTTTAACCTTTGTCACAACTGTGGGCAGTTACAGTTCTTATTTCCAGAGTAAGAAACTGAGACTTAGAAAGAATAACTTGAGAAAGAATAACTTGACAAGATCACCCTGCAGTAACTAATGGAGATGTCAGAGTGTGAGCTTGTGTTCTGCCACACACGTGTGATTCTCTTAAATTTGTTTGCTTTCCTGTAAGAGAGATGACATGGATCACCCATCATCAAAAATTTGCTACTTTCCTTTTGAAATATGATCTTTGACCTCTTGATTTGTAGCCTGAGAGATCGCAGCATAAGCAGAGTGATGGAAAGAAGACAGACTAAAAACAGAAATTAAATTCATGTAAAAAGAGATGAGTTGCAGGCATTTTGTGCTTAAATAAAAGGATACCCTCTCCACACCCACTATTTGTACACTAAGAATTGAAGGTGAGATGGGACAGCAGGAAGTGTTAGAAGGCAGATATTACTGATGGTGTGCAACATTAGTATTAGTCCAGGTGCTTTGCAGTTAGGACTGGGGTATTCAGACAAAGCATAACTGGAGGGAGGAAGAGGCCAGACTGGTGACTAGTGGACGTGGCAGCAAATAAATGCATAAGCTAACCTTAGTCACTGTTGCTTTATCTCATATCTCTTACTACCACTGAAGCCTTCCCATTACTTTCCTCTTCCAGACCATCCTGAAATCCACTTTCATTCTTCTCCCAAATACCCATATAATTACTGTGCTCCCCAACTTTAAAACGTCCAGGGATTCCCATTGCTCACCAGACAAAACCCAGCCTGCACAGCCTAGTGGCCAGCCCCTCACAGCCTGGTCCTCCTCTCTACACCCAGCTCTTTATTCTTGTCAGTGCAGCCCCTTCCTCCCCCATCACCTTCTGAAGAGCCCTTCTCTATGCCCAGCTCCAGAGATGCTCCTGCCCCACCTCCCGCAAGCTGTCGGGCACCTGCAGTAGGTGATAGCGCTCTAGTCACTGCACACACTGACCTGGGCTGATTACACCTGGCACTCTCCCGGGGTGGGGAAAGTGGGTGCACATTTAAGTGCTTGTAGAAATTGACTCCAGCCCCCAAACACCCAGCAAATTGCTATTCTGACCCTGCGGGCCTCTGAGGCTATTTAGTCCTAGTGTAAGTGCAAATTAATGTTCTTGGTCACATTCTGATGTCCTTCACCAGAAGGATAGAGTGATTTATTGGCAGTTACTGTATGAATTTTGCTGCTCTGTCAGTGACTTAAGATCGATTGCTTTGTTGAGAGGAGGATCTAAGACCTTTCTGCTAAGTCGAGACGTGCACCTTTCTTTAACAGCCATTTGTGGTTCAGCATTTCTGGAGCCTGGTTGTCCATGTCCTCCTGCCAGAGATGGAAGATTTGTATAGTACATGAAATATATAGGAATACAGTGATGCCTTTATTTGCACATTTTTCCTTACTACATTATTATAAAAGTGATTTTTTTCAGTATATTTGGTTGGCCAAAACGTTAATGGGGCTTTAAGTAAAAAAAGACATTTTTCACTTTCATGAAGATCTTTATTGAACAACGTGTTCACTAACTGAACGAACCTTTTGGCCAACCCAATAGCTGTATCCTTTCTGGAACTAAATTGCTTTTCACAGGCAAAAACTGCAGTTATGGTGGGAAAGGAACGAGACGGCAAGGGCCTGGGGGTGGGTAGAAGTCAGTGACTGATCTTAGGAAGTGCTGAAAGGGACCTTGGAGATCAACTAGTCCAACTATTCATTTTACAGCTGGGGAAAATGAAATCCAGGGTTCTGACTTTCCTTATTTCTCATAACCAAAGCATGAACTAAGGATTCAGACCTTCGGACTCCAATGCAGTTCTTTCATTTTGATTTTTCTTCCTTTCCCTTTTCCTTCCCTCCCTGTTTCTCCAGCCTACTCCCAAAGTTCCTGGATTTTTCTAGGGTTTTACATTTCACTCCAAGCAGCCTTTCTATGTACTGGAAAGTTCTCTAATGTTTCACTGAAAGGAGTGGACCTCACAGCACCACAAATCTTCCTGTGGCTCCTCTGGAGTCCTGAGAAATAAGGTATTCAAGGACTGTCGCCCAGCTTTATGGACAGCCTGCAGCTGTAGTGGAGAGAGAAGTGCTTGAATAGTGTCAGCTTTTGCTGCAGTCCTGTTTAAAAACTGAGACTTTTAATTTGGAGGTAACAGGTGTAATCCTTGGCAGCCTAAATGATGCTTTGACACTAGAAACAAAAAAATACGTTTGAGTATATTGACCATGCTAGGAAGAAACTGGTGTCCAACCAGGTGTTTTTGCGTGTCTGTCTTCTAACATAAATGTTTCATCACTTTGATTTGAAAATGTGTTTGGTGGACATGGTTTTACTTTGTACTCTGTGGTCATTTATGTTGAAGGTCACTGCCTTGTACAGTACCATTTCCAAATTCCCCATGGCCTTTTCAGCATTGGAGATCCAAGTGTCCTTAGTGGAGTGCCTCCTCTTCACGTCATTCCCAACTTATTTCTGTCTTGTAAAGCCTGATAGGTCTCCTTTTGATTGAGGAAATGCAAGTGAACAGTAGAGGTCATAGGTGAATTGTGTCTAGTTCTTCCCATTAACAGGGAAGGCAAATGTACCTTTGCCTCCTTGTTAACAAAAACAGAGGCATATCCGGACCATTTTTTTCCCCATGAAATTTAAACTTCTCTAATAAGCCTTGCCATAGCCATTCTGGTAAGCGTTGCCATATTTTCCTTTTACTTCAGCTTAGTCTAATAAACATTTCAGTAGACATTTATTAAGCATGAACTATAGGCTTAACACTGTGCTGAAGATACAAAGATGGTCCTCACCTTCCAGAAAAGTACCTTATAGTTTTACTTAAGCTACATTGAAAGTCTTTTAGAGGGGCAAAAATAACATCTGTGTTTTATTCATAGAATGATAGCAGAGGTAGATGTATAATTCTAGTTTTCTTCTCCACTTCATCTTCACTACATCAACCAGTGATCTATGCTGATCCATGACTGTTCTCAGGATTGACAGAGAAGTTTTCTAGAGCAAAATCAGGCTTGCAAATTTCTATTCTGCCTCTTGTGCTGTCGCCTCTGGTACTGATGTAATTCATGTCTACATCTGTGCTTCCCATTCACTCTGCAGGTATAACCGAGACTATGTGGTAGAAGGGGAACCTTATGCTGGTTATGATAGACACAATGCAGAGGTAGCAGCCTTTCATTTGGACAGGTATGTGTAATCTCAGTGGGTTACATTCGTTTTGTTTCCTTTTAGAAATATCTTGGAGAGGACTTGTGGACGCCTTTCAAAGGAATGTAATAACGAAATCTAATAACTTTAACTTGTTACCTACTTTAGATAACTGATTAATTCCATTAAATTTGTATGAGTTCCTCATTATTTAGGTGGTACTAGGAATACCAAAGTAAATGTCTTAACTCCAGGCTTTTTTAGGTCATTTCATTCTGTTATGCCGTCTCTCATTAGCATGAGTGAAGATGTTCTTGGTAAATAAAATGGCAGGAAGAAAATCAGAGTTTGAATTCAAGTCCCTAAATTGAACTGGTCATTAATTGGGCCTGGCAGTCCTGATTTTTGTTTTGTTTTAAATAATACTCACTTATCCTCATATGCTAGAAACATATAGCATGACATATATGTGAATTTTATTGTCCTTCATACAAAATATGCACAGCTTCAATAACCAGGATAATTCTAAGAGGAAAATAGATGTGAATTCTAAATGTATAAGTTAACTAGGAAAATTAATACTTTTTTAGCAAGTTACTAGTCAGGATCCTTGTAACTGAATTGTCTAGTATCCCAGTTGCTCCTCTGATCAGCTCTTTAATCAGGGCATATTGGTAGACTTTAAAAGAAATTATTGACAATATTTTTTAAATGAATCTATAAGGAAACCAGAAGAAAATAAAGGTGAATTTTTGTCTTTTTTCTGGATTAGGAAGGATTTTCTAAGCATAAAAGCAATAATTTAAAAATCACAAAGAAAAACTCAATAGATTCAACTAAATTTAAAAAAGTTAACTCATATGTCAAGGAACATCAAACAAAATTTAAAAGCAAACAAACTTAGGAGGAAAATACTTGAATCTAATATAATCTAAGCATTAATAGCCTTAATATATAAATGTTTAGAAAATCTTATACATTCTCTAAAACGCTAGTAGAAAATGGTCTAAGAACACGGTTGAATAGAAATTATTGATTGCTAATAAATATGACAGAGGGAGTTCATCTTCACCAGTAATAAAATAAAATCCAGGGAATTCCCTTGTGGTCCAGTGGTTAGGACTCTGCACTTTCACTGCTGTGGGCCAGGGTTCAATCCCTGGTCAGGGAACTAAGATCCCACAAGCCGTGCAGCGAGGCCAAAAAAAAAAAAAAAAAAAAAAAAAAATCCAGTTGAAACAATGGGATACTATTTTCTCCTACTGAAAATGGCAAAGATTAGAAAAAGGATAATACTTTATTGGCAGGAATACATTGACATTCGTATACTGCTTGTGTCATTGTTAATTGGTTCAGTCATTCTTTTAAGAACTCCTGTATTATGTATCAAAAACCTTAATGTTCATACCCTTTGAATGAGTAACTACCTTTTTATGCAAGCATCCCAGATATTTCTAGGAAGTACCCTAGAGAATCAGAAATTCAAAGATACATACACCAAGATCTTAGCTAGTAGCATTTTCAGTAGTGAAAATATGGAAGCAATCTAAACATCTAATGAAAGGGAAGAATTAAATAAATGTTTGTTCACAACCATGAATTTTCACTGCCTCTTCTAAGGCCTAGTGGGAAAGAGTTGGATAAATCCTACTCATCACTTAATTGCACATTAGAATCAGTCTTTCCAAGACCTCGTTTGTTTCCTTATTTTCTTCATCCCTAAACCCCTTCCTGTTTCTCTGTTGATGGACACCAGCAGTTCATGAAGATATTTTTCCCATATCCATACCAATATTTTATATTATCCAACATACTAATTTTAGTTAATCTAATATACGTAAAGTGGTATCTCATTGTTATTTTATACTCCCCCAATTATGGGTAGAGATTAGTACCTCCTTTTCACAGCACAACACCTGTTTGTTAGCTTAGAGTGAAGTGGTCTTTGTATGGAAATTACTTTTGATGTTAATTAAATATAATCATGTTTCTATTTATTTATTTATTTTTGTGGCCTCACCACACAGCATGCGGGATCCTAGTTCCCTGACCAGGGATCTGGCCTGTGCCCCTTGCAGTGGAAGCACCGAGTATTAACCACTGGACTGCCAGGGAAGTCCCTATAACGTTTCAATTTATCACCTGCGCTTTGGGGGTCTTGTATTTTAAAGCCCTTCCCTCCCTCAAAGTCTGAAAGATATTCTGTGGCCAGTCCCCCTACCCCTTTTGTTAACTGCCCCATCCAAGCTCAGGTGCCACTGGACACGGCTTCCCAGCACTAAGTGGCTGCTGTTCTTTGAAGGTCTGACAACAGTCAATGGGGAGAAAAAAATACTTCCCCACTTTCTTTCCCACCTTATACTTTTCTGCTCTGGGTTGCTATTTCTCCATTACATTAGGATTTAACCACCTCCTCTGGCTTCAGGATGTTCTCTCATTTTTTATGTTATTTTGACATCTATTGATCTCCTTGCTTTTGTGGCTTTTCTAAAAATGAGTTTAGGACAGAGTCAGTCAGCAGCCCTGAACAATGGATTATTTATTGCACAGCCAATTTTTTTTTAACATCTTTATTGGAGTATAATTGCTTTACAATGGTGTGTTAGTTTCTGCTTTATAACAAAGTGAATCAGTTGTACATATACATATGCCCCATGTGCACAGACATTTTTAAAGGCTTTTCTAATAACATGAGAAAAGGCTCATGATACAATGATGAGTGAAAAGCAGGAGACAGAAGTGCATATAGCATAATCTCAATTGTGTATATACACACAAGAGTGAGTATGTGTTTATATATACATGTGAAGGAAAAACTGGTCTTATGCCGAAATGGCAGTAGTTACTTCTCAGTTGTGGAATTATGGATGATTTTAATTTTCTCCCATAAATTTTCTGTGTGTTCCAAATCCTGCCCCTCCAACTTTTCTTCAGCGAGTGTGTATTTTTTAGCCAGAAAATTTCTTTTTAAAAAAAAATGATGGTGCTCAACGATAAGGTTGCACTTTTAGACCGTTAGAAGCATCTTCAAATGTATCTATATTTAAGTTGTCCTGTGAGTTTATCCTTTTAGATTAATCTGTGTAGTTTCCTGTCAATGTTTTATGTAAAGATTTGAAGCCCTGTATGGGTTTAGGCCCAATTTTTTTTAATGCTTTGTTAAATTTTAAAATTTTATTATGAAAAATTTCTAACAGACGTAGAAAGAATAGTATAGTGAACCCATATACCCACTCCCTAGGTTTAACAATTGCTCACATTTTGCTAGATTTGTCTTACATAAATTATTTACATCTTGATATTAAATTCACAAATATATGTACCTCTAAAAAATACTTACCAGCAATCAGCAATACCTTTACACACCTAACACGATTAACCATGATTTTTAAGACTACTGTTTAGGGAATTCCCCGGCAGTCCTGTGGTTAGTGGTTAGGACTCTGCGCTCTCACTGCCAGGGGCCCGGTTCGATCCCTGGTTGGGGAACTAATATCCCGCAAGCTGCACAATGCAGCCAAAAAAAAAAGTCTACTGTTTAAAATATATCCCCAAAGATTTTTCTCTTCTGTTCAACCTTCCAAACCAGGATTCTGGGTTTCCGCCGAGCCCCCTTGGTGGTTGGCAGATTTGTTAATCTGCGGACAGAGATCAAGCCTGTTGCCACGGAGCAGCTCTTGAGCACCTTCCTAACTGTAGGTAAGGAGGTTATAGAGGACGTTTAGGTAAGGGAATAGTTAATAAATTAAATGGGGCATCATTGAGCAAGCTGGCTCATGACTTTTAGGAACTGAAGAACTCAAGGGACTACAAAAGCAAATCAGGCAACTTGTTCTCACAGTACTGGGGGAAATAGATCTAAAGGTGGATGGCAGGAAATTGAAAGTTTTCCCTAATGCATGCTTTGTGTGTCTCTGAAGTAGGAAGTGAGATCATTTACGACAGTGTAATTAGGGGATAACTTTATTTCCTTCTGCTTGATCTTAAACTAAATCTCAAACTCAAAATTTGGTCTGAATCAGTTACTGTCTGTGTATCATTGCCTTGGTGGTTTTTTTCATACTCCTGTACTTTCTTGGGAACTGTTTCCTATCTCCTGAGAATTGAGCAAACCTTAAGGCAACTCTATAAGAGGGTCAGAAATTCCCTTGTAGGGTTGCCCTTGGGCCTGGAAGATCACCACTGCCTCCTCCCACTCTGCAAAGGTTAGCCTATGTAACTCTTTGTGTGTGGAATTGACTGCCATCCCTCTGGCCTCTGTTCTCCGTTGTCACACTCTGAGGTAGGGGGTCTGGGCTGGAATTCTCACTCCTGTTCTCCTTGCAGACATAATGAGAATGGGAGGAATTCAGAGGTGCTGTGGTCTCTTGTCTGAGCCTCCTCAGGGTGCCATTTTCAATGACACAGTACTCTGCGTTGATATAACTGTTGAAATAGACATTGCAAGATGAACTTCAACTTGCTTTGCTAGAGTGAATGGATTTACATTTATAATGAGGTGAAACTGAATATTTAAAGCACTTTTGACAGATTCATCATTCAGAATTTAAACTTATCAGGCTAGGGCTCTGCTGTTCTTGCAAATAACCAAAAGCATACACTGTCACTGATTTGTTTCATATATTTTCTAATCACTTCTGCTTGTCCAATTTTATGCTTAGGCAAACATGCATTCCTGATGGATGGGAAGAATAGGCCTGCTGTCTAGAGACTCAGAGAAGGTTAACTCTCCTATATTGTGCAAGGTGCAGGGGAAGGGAGAGGCCAGAAAAAGGTTTGTAAGGAGGTTGTTAACACTTGGGCTGAGTATTGAAGAATCCATAGACGCTACCCAGGCTGCAAAGAGGGAAGGGCATTGGGCACAATAACAGGAAGTATAATGGAAATGAGGGCACAAAGACCTGAAAGTACAAAGCACTGGTACATTTAGAGAAAAGCTTCTAGATACACTCTGCAGCATAGGGCAGTGTCTTAGTTTGGCTGCTATAACAAGATATCATGGACTGTGTGGCTTAAACAATAGGGATTTATTTTTCACAGTTCTGGTTACTAGAAATCCAAGATCAGGGTGCCACCATGGTTGGGTTCTGGTGAAAGCCCTCTTTGTGATTCACAGGCATCAGTCTTCTTCCTGTATCCATCCTCACATTGCAGAGAAAGAATGAAAGAGGAATCATCTCTATCATGTCTCTTATAAAGGCACTAATCCCATCATGAGGACTCCTCCCTAAAATCCCACCTCCAAATACCACCATATTGGGGCTTCACCATGTGAATTCTAGGGGGGTCATGAATATTCAGTCCATAGCAGGCAGGTAGAGGGATTGGCTGGAGATGGGTTTTAAATGATGGACTGACCTTAGCACAATTTTTAAAATGTATTACTAGATAACTTGGTATAATGATAGCTAAATTTTGTATAGCCCTTGCAACTTGACAAAGCACTTTCACACAGTTACCTTATTTAATCCTCTTGACAAGAGTGCAATAAGTAGGGAAGATTTATCCACATTTCAGACCTGAGAAAGAGGTTTAAAAGAGTTAAATGATGTTCCCAAATTCACAAAGCTACTAATTGTTAGCCAGGATTCAAACCCAGATTTTGAGACTAAAATATTTGATCTGCGTATATTCTTCTATATTCATTCATTTATTTATTGAACAAAATTTTGTTTCACTCTGTGTGGGAGGCTCTGAACTAGGTGTTGAATATACAAAAATGAATGACACCTTCCTGCCTTCAAGGAGCTTTATCTAATGGGGGAGCCACACATATACAGAGGGCCTGTGGAAATGTGGAGGGGAAGAGGAGGGGGTCTAGAAGTTAGGGCTGGGGTGATAGTTTCAACGAAGTCTTAAAGGGAGAATAGCAATCCTGCAGGAAGATACAGTGGGAAAGAACACCCTAGGTTTGGAAAAGGACTCTTAACCTTTTTTTGTGCAAGTGACTCCTTTGGCAGTCTAGAGAAGTTTCTGGATCCTTTCTCAAAATAATGTTTTTAAATACATAAATTAAAATACGTAGACTTATAAACAAAACTAATAATATTGAAGTATATATTTTTTAACCTAAAATTACAAAAAGCTAATTTGTGATAGAGTAACATGTGCTTCGTTATTTACACATTAAATAACAAGATTTAGAGTGATCTAGTAACTACCTTAATTTCGGACCATAAATATAAATGATACTTTGAAGTATCTGCAGCAATGCTAATATGATATGAAAAATTTATTGATTTCTTCTGTTGAGAAAGTCACAGGTAGCGCTAATACTATGGTTTGCTGCCTACCATCGTAACTGAAGGAAATGCTAAGTTTCAGGTAGAAGTTAGTGAAAATAAAAATGTAATTTTGTTTCCATCCAGTTCACAGGCTCCCTGAGTTAACCCTGTTCTAGGTGGAGGACAGAGCAGAGACAACAGCGACAAGAAATGAGAGAAGAGCATGGCAAGCTCAGGAGACTGTGTAGTTGAGCTGAATGAAGTAAAGATTTTCTCCTTAGGCACTGGGAGGCCATGGAAAAGACTTTGAATGTGGAAAGATCAGATTTGAGTTTTAGAAAACTAATTGTAGCAGCATTGTGGAGGATGAATTGGGAAGGGCAAGCTGAGATGAGAGCCCTTGGGGGCTGTTGTAGTAAATGCACCTGCAGTGAGTCCAAACTAAAACCTGGACATCTAGGGGATACTCAAGAACTGGAATGGAAGGAATTTGGTGAACATTTGGGCTGAGTGAGACAATTGAGAGAGAGGAAGAAGTTAAAAATGACTCCTAAATTTCTGGATTGGATGACTAAGTGTATAATGAAGCTGTTAGCTATCTTAGGAATATATAGAAAGGAGCAGACTTAGGGAGATGGAGCAGAGGAAGATAATGAATTTAATTTTGGATATTTTGTTTCCTTGTGTAAAATAATAAGAAATAGATACATTGGTTTCTGTCCCCAGTTCCTGACACACAGCTCCTAAAACCCTTGTAAATTCCTAAGTGGTAGGAACACTAGGAGCATATCTTATTCTACTGAGGTGATTCTGAGTTGGTTCCTGGATGCCTCCTGGATGGAGGCTCTTCACCAGAAAGACCAAGCCATAATTAGAAGCTTGGAATTTTCAGCCCCGCACCCTTGCCCTTTCTCCAGAGAGTGGAGAGGAGCTGGAAATAACTGATCATGGCTGGAGTTACTAATTGATCTTGCCTACGTAAGGAAGCCTCTATAAAAATTCCAACAGTACGGGGTTCGGGGAACTCTACAGGTTGGTGAACCAAAAGTTTCCATGTGCCACCATGCCAGGCCCCAAACTCCACAAAGACAGAAGCGTCTTTGTTCAGGACCTCGACCTATGTATCTCTTCATTGGCTCTTGATTGATATCCTTTGTAATAAACCAGTAATCTAGGGAGTAAACTGGTTTCCTAAGACCTGTGAGCCGCCCTAGCAAATTTTTTTTTTTGAGGTATAATTGTACAACATTATGTTAGTTTCAGATGTACAGCATAATGATTCAGTATTTGTACATATTGTGAAATGATCACCACAATAAGTCTAGTTAACAAACATCACCATATACAGGTACAGAATTTTTTTTTTCTTGTGAAGAGAACTTTTGAGATCTGTTCACTTAGCAGCTTTCAAATATGCAGTACAGTATTATTTACCATAGTCACCATCCTGATGACTTATTTTATAACTGGATGTCTGTACCTTTTGATTCCCTTCACCCATGTCTCCCACCCCCCGACCCCCCAGCCTCTGGCAACCACCCATCTGTTCTCAGTATCTGTGAGCTTGGGTTTGTTTTGTTTCATTTTGTTTTAGATTCTGTAAGTGAGATCATACAGTATTTATCTTTCTCTGACTTATTTCACTTAGTGTAATGCCCTCAAGGGCCATCAGTGTTATTGCAAATGACAAGGTTTTATTCTTTTTTATGGCTGAGTAATATTCCATTGTATCTATACCACATTTTTTTTCTTTATTCATTCATACGTTGATGAGTACTTAGGTTGTTTCCATACCTTGGATATTGTAAATAGTACTGCAGTGAATATGGGGGTGCAGATATCTTTTTGAATTAGTGTTTTTGTTCTCTCTTCAGTTAGATACCTAGAAGTAAAATTGCTGGATCATATGGCAGTTCTATTTTTAATTTTTTGAGGAACCTCCATACTGTTTTCCACAGTGCCTGCACCAATTTACGTTCCCACCAGTGATGCACAAGGGTTCCCTTTTCTCCACAGCCGTACCAACACTGGTTATTTCTTGTCTCTTTGATGATAGCCATTCTAACAGGTATGAGGTGATGTCTCATTGTGGTTTGATTTGCATTTCCCTTGTGATTAGTGATGTTGAGCACCTTTTCATGTATCTGTTGGCCACTTGTATGTCTTCTTTGGAAAAATGTCTATTCAGATCTTCTGCTTATTTTTTAATTGGATTTTTTTTTTGCTATTGAGTTGTATGAGTTCTTTATGTATTTTGGATATGAACCACTTATCAGATATATGATTTGCAAATATTTTCTCCCATTCAGTAGGTTGTCTTCTTGTTTTGTTGATGGTTTCCTTTGCTTTGCAGAAGCTTTTTGGTTTGATGTAGTCCCACTTGTTTATTTTTGCTTTTGTTGCCTTTGCTTTTGGTGTCAAATCCAAAATATAATTGCCAAGACCAATGTCGAGGAACTCACCGCATATGTTTTTTTCTAGGAGTTTTATGGTGTCAGGTCTTAAGTTCAAGTCTTTAATCCATTTTGAGTTAATTTTTGCATATGTTATAAAATAGTTGTCCAGTTTCGTTCCTTTGCATGTGACTGCCCAGTTTTCCCAACACCATTTATTGAAGAGACTGTCCTCTCCCTGTTGTATATTCTTTACCCTAGCAAATTAATCGAACCCAAACAGGGGCTCATAGGGACCTCTAATTTATAGCCAGCTGGTCAGAAGCACAGGTGACAACCTGGACTTGCAATTGCCATCTGAAGTGGAGGGCAGTCCTATGGGACTGAGCCCTTAACCTGTGGAGTCTGATGCTATCTCCGGGTAGATAGTGTCAGAATTAAGTTAAATTGTAGGACACCCAGCTGGTGTCCAAGAATTGCTTGGTGGTGGGGGAAAACCCACACACAGTGAAATTGGGTGCAGAATCTCACCTTGACAGGAACATCCAGGAGTAAATGTCGACTAGTTATTTAGGAGCTAAAATCTGTAGCTTAGGCGAGAAGTGTGGGCTGGAGCTGTAGATTTTATTATCATGGGTGGTAGTTCATCCAAGGAGAGCATGGAGATCGAGGTCATCAGAAAACCAGTTTTAAAAGTTTGGCGCATTCAGGAAATAGTGAAAGATTCGGAGCCTCAGGTTCATGGCTATAAGGTCTGGAAAGGTAGATTGGAACCAGATTATTCATAATAAATAGCTGGCATTGATTGGTCTCTGACAATGTGTCAGGCACTGTGCTGAGCATTACTGGGGATTGTCTCTTTCACTCTTCACAACCCAAGGAGGGAAGAACTGTTACATTATCTCCGTTTTACAGAGGGAGCTTAGATAGGTGAAATTACATGCCCAATGTCTTGCAGTCTAATGACTATTTAGAGTTCATATTTTGATCCCACAAACCTGACCTTAGATTGCACTTTTAGCCAGTACACCTGACTCCATTCGGTTATAAAGAGTCTTTTTTACCAAACTCAGAAGTTTGGATTTTGTCACATAGGCAACAGGTTTCCTACACCAAGCAATGTTTTGTTTTGTTTTTCTGTTTTTTGAATCAGTAATACATTCCCACAGCTCACAATTTTTAAAAAATATCGAAAGGACATCATGCTCCATTGTATGGATCTACCATAATTCATTTAACCAGGCCCTTGTTGGACATAAAAGTTCCAGTATTTTGTTTTTACAACCACTGTTGCCCAAAATTACCCTGTACATATTTTATTTCATACATGATCAAATATATCCAGAAGTGCAAGTGCTGGGTCAAAGGGCACATACATTTTTACATAGGTGTTTAATCAGTTTACATTCTCAGCAGTGATGTATGAGAATGCCTCTTCCCCGCTAGCCTCAACAAGAACGTATTATCAAACTTTGGGTTTTGTTTGTTTCACATGTAGCATCTTTTTATTTGTTTATTTGTTGTATTTTGTCTTTGCATATCCTTTGCTCATTTTTTTAAATACATTTATGTATTTATTTATTTATTTTTGGCTGCTTTGGGTCTTTGTTGCTGCAAGTGGGCTTTCTCTAGCTGCAGCGAGCGGGGACCACTCTTTGTTGCGGTGCGCAGGCTTCTCATTGCGGCGGCTTCTCTTGTTATGGAGCATGGGCTCTAGAGCGCCGGCTCAGTAGTTGTGGCTCATGGGCTTAGTTGCTGCACGGGATGTGGGATCTTCCCGGACCAGGGCTCGAACCTGTGTCCCCTGCATTGGCAGGTGGATTCTTAACCACTGCACCACCCAGGTAGTCCCCTTTGCTCATTTTTAGCTTTGTCATTGGTCCTATCAATTTACAGGAGCTCATACATAAGAAGGATAATAGCCCTTTGTGATATGAGATATAAATATTTTCCCCAATTCTTTAATTTCTTTTGACTTTGCTTATAGTTTTTTGTTTTGTTATTTTTTTGGGGGGGTGTTTGCCTTACAGAAGCTTTTTGTTTTTAATGTAATCAGTCCATCTTTTCTGATAGATTTTCTGATTTTGAATCATAGTTAGCCTTGCTCACTCCAACATTATGGAGGAATTCTGCTTTTTTTTTTTCTTTTAGTACCTTTATAGTTTTATTTTTTGCATTTAAGGTTTTGATATTGTTGGAATTTCTTCTGGTATATGTAATGAAGTATGGCTCCACTGTTGTTGTTTTTTTTTTCCCAGATGGCTATCAGTTGTCCCAATAGCATTTGTTAAAGAGTCTCTTGTTTTTCCCTGTAGTAAATTTTCTTTATTTAGTTTCTTTATTTAGCTTTAGTTTCTGGACTTTCTGTTCTGCTCCATTGGACATTAAATCTGTTTATGAGCTGGTCTATAATGTTGTTGTTGTTTAATATTTATTTTATTTATTTATTTTGGCTGCTCTGGGTCTTCATTGCGGCACTCGGGATCTTTCTGGCGGCATGCAGACTCTCAGTTGCGGCATGTGGACTCTTAGCTGCAGCATGCATGTGGGATCTATTTCCCTGACCAGGGATTGAACCCGCGGCCCCTGCATTGGGAGTGTGGAGTCTTACCTACTGGACCACCAGGGAAGTCCCCTATAATGTTTTAATTATTGAGGCATTATACTATGTTTTGATATCTGGTAGGTCTAGTCCCCTCTCTTTGCAGTTATTTTAACAATTTTCTAGCAGTTCTTAGTTATTTTTTCTTATGATCTTTAAAATTGTCATACCTAGTTACCCTCTAAAAGATCCGTTGGTATTTCTGATGGATCAAGTTAAACTTACAAGTTTATATTTTTATAATTAAAAAATAAATGTGGTATATCTTTCAATTAGTGTTCAAATCTTCTTTACCTAGAAAAGTTTGTAAAGTAATGGAGAGTGATAGAATCAGCTTTGTGGGTGGGTATATAGTGGATTAGTTTCTATTTAGTGTGTACTATGCCAGAGGTTGGAAATACTAAAAAGTTTGAGTGCTGTTTGTCTCTTCAAGGACACATATACATGAGAACATAAACAATCATTAAAGGAGCATGTGAGGTTTTCTGGGTGTAGGGAATTAGCTCATTTGATGGCTATTATTTTGTAGAGGTGGAGAGCAAAGAAAGCATTACTTTCCTTAACTTTTTATTTTGAAATAATTTTAGATTTACATAAAAGTTGCAGAAATGATCCAGAATCCCCCAGATTCCTCAATTGTTAATACTTCTGAATCATTTGAGAACAGGTTGCAGACATGAATATCCATTACAGCATTATATGCTCCCTTAAGACTTCAGTGAGTATATCCCAACTACCAGCACACTCTCCTACACAACAACATTCAACCATCAAAATGAAGAGTTGAACGCTGATCCAATATTGCTATCTAATTCATAGATCCTATTCAGATTTTGCCACTTGTCCATGTAATGGCCTATGTACATCCAGGATTCAATCTAGGATATTGCATTCAGTTGCATGATTAAGATGGTGAGTGTCTGCAAGGTTTCTCCAGTATTTTATACTTACTAATAAATAATTACTGAGTACTTTGTAGGGAGAAACTCAAAACTATATAAATATTCTATCCTCATGAAACTTTTGCCCACCAGTTTTAGAATTCATTGATAATTCTTACCCGAATCAGTTACTAATGTGTGATAGTTGCCAAATGGTGATTTGCTAATTCTGTCATTTCTTCTAGACTTACTGGTTGCCATTCTTTTGATGAGTAGAGCTCCCGTCGCCCTGCCCCACTTTTGTTTACTTATTTATATCACTATGAACACGTAGACTCTTAATTTACTGTTACAATTTGTTACTATTATTATTTATTTTGATGCTCAAACTATCCCAGATTTGGCCAGTGGGAACCCCTACAAACTGTCTCTTGTGTTATTTGGAATGTCCCCGTCATTCTGAGTGCCTCCTTACAGCTGGCATAGCAGTATGACCCAGGCTCATCTTGTACTTTCCCTGCCCCTGCCCTAGGGGTCATCTGTTTCTCCAGGGAGCCCTGGTTCCTTTTAATATAGTATTAAAATGATATTTAGAAACTGATATGTGAGTGTGTTCATTACTACCTGAGTGTTATTGTTTCCAGGTTTTCTAAAGGGGCAAAATATGTATATATATATACATGCGTATGTATATATATGCATACATATACACACACAAACATTTGTACTTTCTTTTATATCTCTGTGCTTTAAAACCATCAATTCAAATCAATATCTCCAGTTCTAATTCAACACTGCAGGATTTACTCTGGCCTTCTCTCTTTTTATATGTTAAACTCCCTTCTCCATCTATGAGAAACCTGGTTCCCATTATCCTCAGTCTGTTTACTCATTTGCTCTAGACCCTACTCCCCACTCCGCATGTAACCAAAGTCCTGGTCCATGGCTTGGCCTCGTACATGCCCTCTCTCCCTCCCCTGGGCATTCTGGCCAAAATGTCAGTCCTGCTGAAGGAGAAGAGGACATTACTTAAAGTGAGTTCAGAAAGATACTTGTGACAGTAGTTGACTTCTGGGAGAGATTGGGTAGAAGGGACAGAGAGGGAAAGGGAGACTTAACTTTTTCGTATATATCCTTTTGTACCTTTTGAATTTTTTTTTACACCATGTGCTTTTATTTCCTATACAGAAAATAAATAAAGATTTAAAAATAAGCTCAGGATCTTTGTTTTCACATAGAGCTGCTCTCTTCATTGTTTGGGGAGAATTTGGAGTTATCCTTTTTCTGTAAGTGTATATGGTTCCATTCTCTCCTTTAGGAAATAATACTTGTTTCTATGGGAAGTGTTATTATTGCCGAGAAACAGAGCCAGCCTGTGCTGATGGAGACACGATGGAGGGGTCTGTCACGCTTTGGCTTCCAGATGTGTGGCCTCTACAGAAACACAGACACCCATGGGGCAGGACTTACCGAGAGGGCAAATTAGCCAGGTAAATGCTCCTTTGAGCCACTACTTCATTCTCTCCTGTGCCTGGACAGGTGCCAACCCTGTGTAGGAGCCAGGGTTCTGTCCAAGACTAAAAAGGACTATGGGGGGGTTCAGGGGAAAACCTGCTAGTCAGGGACTCTCTCTTCTCTGTGTTTTAAACAATGTTACGTGTGGTGCTGGCACTCAGTGAACAACCCTGGTGATGCTGCTTCCCTCCAGGTGGGAGTATGATGAGAGCTACTGTGACGCTGTGAAGAAAACGTCCCCTTATGACTCTGGCCCTCGCCTCTTGGACATCATTGATACAGCTGTCTTTGATTACCTGATTGGCAATGCTGACCGCCATCACTACGAGAGTTTTCAAGATGATGAAGGCGCTAGTATGCTCATCCTTCTCGATAATGCCAAAAGGTAGGACCAGCAGGACTCTCCTTGTCAGTTAGGGGTCCTGTGTATACAAGAAGAATGCTTTCTGGGGTATCCTGGAAAACCTCCAGAACAGGCTCAACAGAAGGCATCCTTCTTGTTTCCACTCGGAGTCTTTGCCATTGGCACCCATCCTTCCAGCTTGTTCAGAGTTTGTACTCCTTTCACCTTCGGGGATCTGAGGACTTTAAAAAAGTGGAAAACTCACTTTTTCCAAAGAGTCAAAGAGTATGATTCTCTTCACAGACAACTGGAAACCAAGGTCTTCTATTTATTGCTACTTACATCATTCTTTCTTGACTAGCTTGTTCAGAATCTTGAGAAATACATCGTTAACGGAACATGAAATGTAGCTGTTGTTAAATTATTCTATCCAAAGATTCATACAGTTTAAAAAATTAGTTTATTTGATAGGATGTTTTTGCTATTTTTATGGCAGTCTAGGCCCAGATTTTTTCTATTATGAATAGGAGAGCAGTTAGTTGCTTAGTATTTGTATATAAAGACAAGTTACTTTTATCTTGAATAAAACAATTTTATTAATTTTGAATAAATGGAATGTCCTTATTTAGGCCTGAGCTATTTGAAGAGCACATTGTATTTTCAGTTTGCACTCTGCATTCTTCATGGTACCCAGTTAAGTGCCACACTTTTAGTTACACATAATAAATGTTTGCTAAATAGAATACTTCCTTGGAGCTGGAATTGTTCAGGCTCTGAGTCACTACTGGGTTTTTTGGGGGGTTTTTTTGGTTGTTTTTTTGTATTTTTGAATTTTATTTTATTTATTTTTTTATACAGCAGATTCTTACTAATTATCTATTTTATACATATCGGTGTATATATGTCAATCCCAATCTCCCAATTTATCCCACCACCACCGCCCCCCACCGCTTTCCCCACTTGGTGTCCATATGTTTGTTCTCTACATCTGTGTCTCTATTTCTGCCCTGCAAACCTGTTCATCTGTACCGTTATTCTAGGTTCCACACATATGCGTTAACGTACGATATTTGTTTTTTTCTTCCTGATTTACTTCACTCTGTATGACAGTCTCTAGATCCATCCACATTACTTTTTATGGCTGAGTAATATTCCATTATATATATGTACCACATGTTCTTTTGAATGGATAAAGAAGATGAGTCACTATTGTTAACGTTGGTTGCTGAGAATAAGCTGAGATATGGACACTCAGTGAAGAATGCTTAGGCAGCAATTGCTAAGGAGGCCACCACCTCATACTGAGCACCAGGTGCCTCATACTCCATGAAAGGGGGTGACAGCTACAGAGAGTGAGAGGCCAGCAAACATTGCCTCTCCCATTCCCAGCAAAGCAGGTAGTGACCAGTGCTATGTATTTCATTTTCATTTATATTATATTTTCAGTTCCTGAATATCTTTATCCTTACTTGTAAAACTGATCATGTGCTGTGGAAATATACATTGAAATAATTGCCTTTGCCTTTTATTATTTGTGGGCCTGCCCTGTGCTGAGGGCTACCAGACCCTCCAGCTATTAAGGTGAGCTTCCAGGAAAAGAGTGGAAGGTTGACAGTTTTTCCAGAATCAGTTCTCCTTTTCTAACTCGGAATTACTAAGAGCATTTTTACATCTGCTTTGAATCACTGTTTTCCCAGCCTCTGTGAGCAGTTTTTACAGTTTGAATCTGACCATATACTTTCTTGTAGGGAATACAGTAATCTAAGTCTTTTTCTGATTGGTAATATTAAAGTAGAACAAGTATAACTTCTTTTTACAGGTAATGACCTTCTGCTTGTTTGCGAGAACCTAATATCAGTAGCCTTTATTGCTCTACATACCCTTAAAACCTTCTCGGGTTTGGGGGTCTTCAGGTTCTCTCTTGGTCTGTGGACTCCATACCGTGTTAGGAGGGTTATGCTTCAACACCTTGCAATATCCTGGCAGGAGAAAGGATCCTTGTAAAGGAGTATATTTGTTGTTTGATGCTGCAGTACAAGCTGTTAGGAATTCTGTGTCTAATTGGTCATGCCCTGTTTATTTTTAATTTAAGTGATTTGAGCTGTGGGAGCATGAAATTATCCGGGATCACATTCAGGTTTCATATGGAATTTGTTCTTGCTTTGATGCTAAGAAGGGGACAGGTGCTTCCACCTAATTCACTAACTTTTCATTTAATTTTCAGCTTTGGGAACCCCTCGCTGGATGAGAGAAGCATTCTTGCCCCTCTCTATCAGTGTTGCATGTAAGTTATGCAGTTAAGTACATTTGCCTGCATTGCCTTCCTTTCCAGGCTCAGGTAACAGTACATCAGTTTGCTTGGCTTTAAAACTTCCTAATACCTGAGCAGCACTTTTCATGCTTTTCTAACCCCGAACCTCCTGGAGATCCTGAGCTGTAGGGGATCAGGGAAAGGTTTCCACAGCAGTGTAGCCCAAAGCTCAGAATGCATTTTGAGTTTTGTATGAGTAGAAATTTTCAGTTTATCCAATAATGTATATCCATGTTTGTTTTAATATCAGAATATAGTCCTCACTCCCCCCCACCCAAAACCTAGTGCAACCCATGCCCCTAGTTGCTGTACTATGTTTACCTTGTGGTTTCAAGTCCTCTCACTCAACACCACAACCCACCTGTGGTTTGCTTATCTCAGTTTGAAATT
Source organism: Aethalodelphis obliquidens (assembly GCF_003676395.1). Lineage (NCBI taxonomy): Eukaryota > Metazoa > Chordata > Mammalia > Artiodactyla > Delphinidae > Aethalodelphis > Aethalodelphis obliquidens. Next base: position 2,105,813 of record NW_020837999.1, on the reverse strand, counting down.
GTGTAAACCAAAAGTAGCTTTCTCCGTAGGTATTTAGTAATTGATTTTTTAAAAGTCTGTATTAGATAACAAAGAAATTAAAAAGTAAATCAAGAAAATGAGATAAAGACTGGGCTCTCGGGAGCTCCTTTTCAGATCTTCGTTGCCAGTATGATTTAAAAGCATGAACACTAAGAATCAGCTGGGACCCACCTTGCTTGGCTACACAAAAGTGCAGGTCCAGGAGAGCCGCTTCCTACTGCTCGGCTCCCAGAGACACACTGATCATGTGAGACTGCCTCTTCTGGCGACTGGTCTGTTTTACTTTTCTTTTCTTTCTTTTTTTCATAACAGCAATATTCTGCAGAAAGTGTTTACCTAGGCAACCCTTAATTATCTTCATTAATATTGGGAAGCAGTGATACATCCAATCAAAACCTGTATCTGTGAAGGAAGATGTTTTTGTTTTAATAGTGCTATCAGTCTGGTCCAGTCAGGATATAGAAAAGACATGGTGGGTTAAACAGGAAAGTTTAGTATAAGAGTTATTAAACTCTTTCATACAAGAGTGACTATAAAAGAAAACTAGAGCTGAGGGAGAGTACCCAAGGAAGAACAAACTTGGAAGGGGATCCCCCTCCCCAAGCCTGGGGTTTTGACCTCAGTGGAGAAGGTATAGTTCAGCCCACTGAATAGCAGAGAACTGTGCTAGTTTGCAGGTGCCGGGAGTGCAGGAAGAAGCCCTCCAGAATGCAGGCAGGGTACAGGCAATCAGCAGGTGGTAGCATGACATACCGAGAGAGCAACGACTCAGTAGAAACCCTCCAGGCTACAGGCAAGGCTTATTTGTGGGCCTGCACAGGGAATTGGGGCACCAGCATGGGTGCGTGGCTTTGGGGGCTGTGGTTTCCATGTTGAGAGGGCCTTAGGAAAGTTATCACCAAGCCAGGCCAAGGCCGCAACATCATGGTGGGCCTACCTGTTCTGGAAATGTGGCCAAGGCAGAGTTTCATTTGCTGACCTTCCCCGCACACTACTGACCCACTCACTGTACAGCAGCCAGAAGCGTCTGGAGAACCTCTTCCTTCTGCAGTCTCCTTCCAGTATCCTCTACCGAGAAAGCCTAAGAGGAGAGATGCTTAAAGGACCTCTGTCCATTATGGCAGGGCATATATGAAGAGTGAACTTGGAGCTGAGAGGCAATCGAGTGATACCTTTGTCACACAGGGGGAACTCTAATGCTCTAGGCACTTGTAGTATTTTTCAGAAGAGTAAAACCACGCTGACTCTGTGCTTGTCCATCCCTGCCATGCTTTATCCGAAGATCCTTGCTTTCTTACTTTTTAAATGGTTGCAGAACAAGTTGCCTGCCTCATGCAGAGTCAGACTTTAATGCATACCTAGTAATTCCCACATTACCCACAGGGAGGTAAATACTTTTTTTCTAAGATAACAAGAGATCCTCTTTAGTTGGTAAAATAATTGAGAAAAATAGGTATCCTTAAACTTTTTCTATTTATAATATTGCTAGAATTTTTAATTAAGAAACATAAAAAGAAGGAAATTAAATTACTTATTAAGAGGTAAGGATAACTCCTGTTAACACTCTAGTGATTTCATTGTAATCGTGTGTGTATGTTTGTATGTATGCTTATACACACATTTTCTTTCCCCACAGGTTTGGAGTAATAGAGTGTTTTCCCTCCACCTATTTTCCCTGACTCAATATTATATCATGGGCATTTCCCCATGCCACTGAATTTTCATAACTGCTTTTAATGGCTGCATGGTATTCCCTTGAATGGATAAGCCATAATTTATTTAACTATTTCTCAGTTGTTGGACATTCAGATTGTTTCACATTTTTCCTGTTACAAATAGCACTGCAGTGAACATGTGTAAATATTGTATATATTTCTCATTAATTACTGAGAAAGAAATATCAAAATGTGGTAATGTTACTTACTCATAATGTAGAGCTACTTCTAAAACAGAAATTATTTTTCTAGTTGAGATATTTTACATAATTATTTCTTTACTTTCGTCTGCTATGCGGGCTTTAATCTCCATTTGATAGTGAGAGGTTTTATGTAACCTGTTCTAAAACTTTTTTTCTCCCAGCATTCGGGTTTCTACCTGGAACAGACTGAACTCCCTGAAGAATGGTGTGCTGAAGTCTGCCTTAAGATCTGCCATGGCCCATGACCCCATCTCCCCAGTGCTCTCTGATCCTCACCTAGACGCTGTGGACCAGCGGCTCCTGAGTGTCCTGGCCACCGTGAAGCAGTGCACTGACCAGTTTGGGATGGACGCAGTGCTGGTGGAAGACAGGATGCCTCTCTCCCACTTGTAATTCTCCACAAAATAAGTGAAACTTCTTTTTACAAAGATAGAGAAACAGCACAATCAATTCCGAATGGTATGAGGTGGATTGGAAATGGCCAGCAGCACATTCTGGTGATAGGGGACAGGGTGGCCTTGGTGTTTGCTGTAGTAGAAGTTGAAGCAAAGACTACAAGTTTCAGACCACGGAGCTGTACCTGCTGAACCACCTTCTGACTTCCTCGGCGTATGCCCATTCTAGCAGTGGGCGTCACGGTTGGTCAGTATTAATTCTCATGCCAAAGGACAAATTAGAGGTGTGATATTTGAATAGATTAATGTTGGGGTTGGTTCTGGAGTATGTGTTTTGAGTCCATCCTTATAATCCTTTCTCCACACTTGTGGATTTTCCGAAAACACTTTGTAATCTCTTGAGTCCTTTCTTACCAGGACTAGTCAAATTGGAAATTTTACTGCTTCCTAAGGAGTGGCAGCAAGTAACCCAGCATTCTGTTGAGCCAAAGTAGCATGCTCTGTTGGAGGGACTATGTTTTTAAGATAGAATTAGAGGAAAGACAAAAGCAAGAAAGATGTTTGGGCTTTTAACTGAGTAGGTGGTGCTTTTGATGATTCTTAAAGGAGGGAAGAAGAGAGAGAGACCTACTTGGTGGAACCAGAATCAAGGCGGTGATTGAATTAGTGAAAAACAGGTTCCCCTGTATTTAAGTTCTTAACGTATATAAAAGCAAGCATGACTTGTACCTAAGTAAGATTTGCATTCTCATAATTGTGTCCAAATTAATCCAAAAGAGTGTCCCTGGAGAACCTACCATTACAACCCAAGCACAATTCTGTTATGGAGACTTTTTTTTCCTTTTGCCCAGAGCAGGCAAATCCTTTGCAAATTATCAAAGCAAACTGAAATAACAGCTTGAATAAGAGTTAGGTTGCCTGTCTTCTCTGCCATCCTGATTTCTAAAATGAATTTCCACTTCTGTCTTCAAGGCATTTGGTCATTAAAGCTGCTGTTCCCAAGAGATTGGCGATCCTACTTGTGCCTTTCTTGTGAGGAAAGCCAGCTCGCTCCTACGGATAATATAGTTTAGATCCTGCTGGTGGTTGGACCTATCTTGTGATTTGGGCCATGTGGAAGGCTGGAAACAAAGATTTTAAGCCTTCTGAGCCTTAAAATTAAGGTGGTTACCAGGAAGAGCCTTAAGATTTTGATTTATGTCAAACCCTGATTTCATCATTTAATCTTGTTTGGAGTTCTGAACCCACGATGTAGTATTGTCCTTCCATCTCCTATTAGCACATTCAAATTTCAAGTTGCTAAAACAGGCTTAGTTCTGTGTTCTGCCAAAGCGATTTGACATATAAGCACTTGCATTAAAATACAGGGCAGAGGAAACTAGGCCTGGTGTGCCCACTCACGTGCCCTCAGAGGTGGGTGCTTCTCTCCTGCATTTTGTCTGGGGACTGTTGCAGTTTTGACTTCTGTGAAGCAGACACTAATATTTAAACAGTGTGGTTAAACAAATTTACTGCCAGCTATTGGAGACCAGTTTTAGGTAGCCACCCTTTCAAAAATAGTTTAGAATTTATGCCCCAATTTTCTCAAATTGAAAGATAACTGAGTACCCCCAAACTAATTTAAAGTAACATGACCGGGCTTCCCTGGTGGCGCAGTGGTTGAGAGTCCGCCTGCCGATGCAGGGGATACGGGTTCGTGCCCCGGTCCGGGAGGATCCCACATGCCGCGGAGCGGTTGGGCCCGTGAGCCATGGCCGCTGAGCCTGCGCGTCCCGAGCCTGTGCTCCGCAACGGGAGAGGCCACAACAGTGAGAGGCCTGCGTACCGCAAAAAAAAAAAAAAAAGACAACACTTAAAGTAACATGAAATTAGGACGCTTTTGTACTTAGTTTGTACATTTGGCGATGTACACAGAATGGGCTGAGTTATTTTTAAAAAGCTATTGAATTTAAGAAGACAGGTAGTAGCACAAAACACTGAGCTAGTGTTAACAAAAGGAAGCATTAATCCCAATTTAAACTCATTTACTATGTGCATCCAGGGAAGTTCACATTTGAGCTTGAGAATACCTTGGATGGTGCTTACCTCAGAGCATCAGGGAGCCAGCTGGAGGGACAGTGGGAAGGAAGTCAACGCTGCTCTCCTTGGTAAATGTTAGCTGAACTAAATTTCTTGCAAACATGTGATACCTTCAGTATGCCCCAGTGAAATGAATAAGAGCTGTTCCCAAACTGGGAACTTTATTCATGATGTTGAAGGCAGAAGATTCTGCTAAGGAAAAAAGTAGGAGGAAAAGCTACTTTGAAAAATGCCTCATTCTTTTTCCCAAACATTGCAGAAAATGTATAATCTCATTCTCTTTCCCTATTTTAAAATTCATGATCTTAAAAGGTGTTCAAATGTATAGTGGTTAAAGTTAGAATTATGCTAATAGAGTGGTGTGAACTGATGCTTAGAATATAAATTTATGTTCTAAGTCAGGATCGGATTAAGCTGCAAAAGTACGTTTAGAATCTTGGAAAAAACCAACCATAAGCTTATAGCCCTAAAATTCATAAACACTAAATTCTGTTTCAAAAAAGAGGTAGATATCTTTTTTTTTAAGTTTTGTAACACTGTCCTCTTTATGGTTTATCTTTTAGAATCGAGGACTATTATAATCAAACAGGGGTCATTGGAAGGGTTTTTGATCAGTCCTAACCTGGGCGTGCCTAGCTAACATCTAAAGGTAGATGTGGGTACATTTTAATATTATAAAACTAAGAAAATCAGAACTGAGTACCATTTCCTACCCCCCTTCTTCCACTTCTTAAATATTGGGTTGCCCAAAAAGTTCATTCTGGTTTTCCACACCATCTTACAAAAAACCTGAATGAACTTTTTGGCCAACCCAATATATTTATTCCATAGTTTGGGCGAATATGGGTATAGAGGTTTCATTCAAGAATTGTCATTTAATATGAAGCTATATTTTGGGTTTTGGGGGTAAATAATTTTCTGTGCAAAACATTAATAGGATCTGATTTACTCAGTATTGCTCAATAATTTATTAATAAGGCATTTCTCCCTATTTGCACTCAGGATTAATATGTCAAATGAAATCTAATAAGGAAATGGGAGAATTCAGGTACATCCTATTATTTTGGGAAAGATGAATCCTATACATGGCAGAAATTCCATGTCACCTGAAGGCAACAAGTTCTTCCAAAGAAATCCATCTTTTCCTTTCTTTAAAAAAAAAAAAAAAAAAGACTTTTGGCCTTCCCCTCCCATCCACCATGTTCCTTCACTCTCCCTTCTCCACAGCTTCCGTATTCTTGTTTGACCATTACCTGACCACACCTCAAATGATGGTAAACAGCATCTATCAGTGAGCTGTCTTATGTGAGTCGTCTTGTGAGCTTGGGCTTCAGGAAACATGAGTCAAGGTATATGTATATATATAGTCATATATGTATTCTAACAAGAAAAAATGTATTTATTTTGACACAGGGAAACACTGTTGCTGAAGAACCTGAAGCTAGGAAAAGGTTCTCTTAGTCTCTGAGAGTGAATCTAAGTGACATAAAGATATCCGTTCAGCAAACACCTCCTGTGCTAGCCAGGGCCGACGCCCGAGGCACATAGACCAGCCTCATGAGACTGTTGTGCAGGGGAAGGCCAGCTTTCCCCCTTCGACGCCTCAAGTCTGGGTTGAAAAGGTGAGGGCTGGATACTCTACTGCCACAGGGTTTTAAGGAACTAAGGTGTTACTCACAAATACAAAATGTCTGTGGGGGAACTGGGAATAACTTACTGGGAAGTTAATTTATTTGCTTCAAAGAGAGGTGTAGGAACCACTACCCTCTGTTTTGATCTGCCAAGGATTTCCTCTCAGAGCTGTTGCACAAATAGAGGTTGTGCTTGGTAAGATACCAAACAAGACAGATATGCACCTAAATTTCTAATGTGTTCTGTGGGTTTCAATTCTGAAAGAAAGAAAATGAATAAAGATTTTAATAAGTACTGATGTACCATCTTTTCCTCATTCTTTCCCCACCTCCCCACCCCGGTTCAGGATACTTCCATTGTTTTCAATTGCGATTTCCTGTTTTGTTAGGGGACAGAAGATTACATCTTCTTCATCCACATAAACTTCCACAGGGATTGTTTCACAGAATCTACGGATGAGACCTTTACACTTCTCACTAGTCTTCAGAAGGCCCATATCAGGTTGTGACTGAACCGAGAATTTCAGTAGGATAATTCTTAGGTGCTTTTTGTTTATTTAATAGTTAACTTCTTTCTTTCAGCTTCTTTAGAGATAAAGAATTATGAATCCCAAAGAACTTGTCAGCACAGTATCATAGAGGCCTGGAAGAAGAGACCAGCTGCCCTGATTATAATTCTTAGGACACCCAGACTTTTAAATTTTGAAATGGAAATGCAGCATCATAAACCTCAACCAAACAACTGAGCAGAGTTCTCAAGATTTTTACTTGATTTGTAGCATTTTTGTTTGTGCCAGTTTTTGTCACTTGCACTTGAATACCAAAGGGAGGCTAAAGCCTAGTTAACAGGTTCCTTGCTGACTCACCTCATACGATCATTTTCCAGGTGAGATTTCATTTTCTTCTCAAGCATACCAGAAAGACCAGTATTAAAGCCTGAAAAGGCAGCTGGGAGTAAGGAGGGAGAGGTTCTATTATGGGCTCATTTTACCCACTGTATTTGCCTATAAAAACTGATTTTTAGCAGCCCTCATTTTGTAAAATAGACAAGAATGGTCATAACCACTGGTTTAGCATGGGTGAATTCTGTAAGATAAGCCACTTTATAAATCCGAGGGAATTAGAGAATGAAGTCACAGTGTGTAAAGTACTGGTCTTCAGTAGACACTTGGGCCTTGTGCTGGAGGCCATCAAGATGATAATGACTGTCCCTTCCTTCAAGGAGCCCATAGTCCTAGCAGAAGAGACTACTTGTGAAGTACCAAATGCCTCAGGAATCGTGTGAATTAGAGTGGAAATAAGGAGCAGGAAAGAATCACAGGAGGTTGAGGGTGAGAGGTAGGCAGACCTACCTTGGGGAAGAAGGGGAGATCAATCCAGGCTTGACATGTGGTGTGTGTAGACCCCGACTCCAGAAATGCAAAGCCGTGTGTGTGGAAGACACAGAGCTTCCTGGGCCTGTACTCTGTTTTCAGTACGTGGGTCACCAGAAATAACCCTTCAGGGGTTTCCTTTGGTTTTCATCAGGTGTGCCCTGCCTCTTGAGAGGAAGTCTCAGTCCACTGTGATGCTTCAGTTGCTCTTCATAGGTGTTAAAGGAGCCATTGGCTTATAGATTAGCTGTGAAACATTCATTGTATCTTTTCAGAGTTTGCTTATTACATGCCAAATTTATTTGGCGATCAAGACTTGATTTTTACCCAAAGGTTGTTTTCAAGGCGGATGGTGTTCTGACGGCCTTCAGCGGGGTAGGGAAGTTGTCTAATTGCAAAGCTAGGTCCCATTCAGATGACCTCAATAAAGGTGCTGGGTGCCCATTTTCTCTTTGAAAGACTGTGCTAAAATGCATATTTTGATTGAGTAGGTTTGGGGCCTGAGTTTGCATTTCTAACAAGCTCCAGGGCAATGCCAGTGCCACTGGTCCTTGGGCCATTCATGAGTAGCACTAAGGAATCAAAGCTACCCGTAGTTTTCACAAAAGCCTCTAGATGTCCCCATCATCTATGAGATCTTGCTCCTAGAGTTACAACCAGTAGCTTCCAAGCACTGAGAATGAAATATTAGCAATTTACTTGAAATAGAGGCTTAGCTAAAAACTGGTGTTTGGATTCATTGTTTCTATGTGGGACTGATCTGGTAAAAAAAAAAAAAAGTTTACTCTTTCCGGAAAAAGATGTCTTGAAATCAAATTGTCCAAGAACTTCCAAGCTACCTGCTTTATTTACCATGAAATGTGAAATCCAAATAAAAATCCAATCTCAAAAATTATCAGACCTACATGAAAGTTACCAGTAGAGAATTATTTCCATAGTCTTAAAACATGGGTTTTTTTAAAAAAGAAGCCAGGGTAAATACTAGTAATTTTATCACCATAAATTCACCTGTGAAGCTCACAAGTATAAATAAAGTCTTCCAAAGCCTCCTGTGTAGACCAGTCTCCTCCAAGGCGGGGGCATTTACAATAATAAAGGTTAATGTAGAACTGAATAAGCTCATTAGCCCTCACAGCATGCCTATGAAGTGACCATTTTATTATCCCCTCTTAGAGGTGGGGAAACTGAGGCATAGCACAGTTAAGTAACACCCAAAGTGACATATCAGAAAAGGGGCCATTCAGTTAATCACTATACTAGATTGCCATTCATGCTCAAACAACATTTATTGAATGAGTTAATGTTTTCAATTTCCAAATAAGCATAATGGTGTGTTCCTTGTTAACTGTCCTTCCAAGGGTTTCACGAGCTTGACTGCAGACAACTCAGTGCTGGTGTACTAGCAACTGCTCTGTGGAAGGTTTGAGTTCAGTTCTGACGTCCCTCTGAATGACTAAAACATACAATATGCATACATAATGTAGCTTTTCAATTTCACTTTCTTGGTATCCTCACACAGGTGCTTATCTGATATATGCAGCTGTTTGTCTTGTCTTTTTTTTTCTTTTTTGTAAATTATCAATATGTATATTCTTATTGCCATTTTGTTCATTGTTTTGGATTTGTTTTTGTAAGTCTTTTTCTTTCTCTATTGCTGTTTGAATTAAAGGCAGGAGCACATTTGGTGAGCTCTTGAGGAAGGAACAGACCTGGCGTTGAGTGTTATCTAAGAGACTGGAATGAACATATGAATCAATTTGGCTGTGACAGATCTGGTGCTAGGATTCACCTTATTGTATGGAGAGGCCAGCCTCAAAGCCCCTGAGCCTATGAAATTAGTCAAGTCTCATGATTTCGAGACAGCAGTTTCTTTCTAGGACAAGAGGGCTCTTAGGCCAGTGACTTCAGTAACTCAGGTGATTTTGAAAAATGCATTAAGCTCTTCCAAAATGTAGCGACCTTGTTACCTGCTCAGGTTATGAGAACAGAGTCCCAGGAAAGAGGCTCCAAGGTCTTTTGCCAGTGGTGTCTGAGAAGCTGCTCACAGCCACAAGCGTTTGAAAGTTGCAAACTTAAAGCCAAGGAAGTGCCCCCAGTACTCGGCCTAACTTGTTTTTAATGGGCTATGATAACATTGATATGAGACCTCGTGATTTTCCCATGGCTCTGGGAGCTTCCAAAGCCCCAATATCTCCAGACTGGAGCCCACCAGCTTCCTCTTGCTTTTGGTGGACTCCAGCTGTGGAAACCTGCTGATTATTTGCTACTCTGTTTCATTTCCCATTGTAGAGGAGCCAGGCCCCGGCTGACTGCCCTGGCCAACTCAAACTCCTGGGTGAGATGGTTGCCCGACTTCGTCTAACAGGTTGGCAAGAAGTCGATCTGCAGACACGGGTCAGGGCACAAGTGGGTGCCCGTGTTAAGTAGGCCTCAGATGGGCCACCAGAGCTGCCCGGAAGTATCTGGGTGATTACTGACAGTGGCCATCTTAAGGCCTGACTTCAACTTCTTTGCAACCACAATCACCCAGAAGAGACTGCTTGCTGCCTGGCAGCGAGTCCCCGGTGGGTGGGCGGCGCCTGCAAGCGGCCTCGGGATGCCCTCCGGGGCACCATCCGGGTTTCGGTTCCCGGCCGGCGTCTGGCTCGCCCTGGGTCACATGGGAGGCGAGCTCTGCCCGCCTGCGGTTCCCGTGGCAACGCCAATCCCCGGCCAATCCGGGCCTCGGAAGTGCCGGCGCCGCCCGCCCACCCGGGGCTGGAAAGGGCCGTGGAGGACGGGCGGCGGAGGGACCGGCTGCCGACCCGGCCATGCTTCGCCGCCCGCGGAGTCCGCTCTGGCTCCTGCTCCTGCTGCTGCTGCTGCCGCCCCCGGGCACGTGGGGAGACGGCGGCCGCGCGAGGCCGAGGGAGGGAGCCGAGGAGGCGGGTGAGGCCGGGTCCTGCCCGGCCTTCCAGGGCCTGCGGGAGCGGCTGAGGGCGGCCGGCGCCCTCTGCAGACGCTACTGGGCTCTCTTCAGCTGCCGCGTGTGGCCCGAGGGATGCAGGCAGGATGAGGAGGAGCCGGCGCGGCCCCTGGGTAAGACCCGCCGGCTCAGGAGGGCGGGAGAGCGCGGACTGGGTGCGCGAGGCACGATGGAATCTGGGCACGGAGGTCAGAGCCTCGCGCCTGCTCTGGGCCATTGTGACCGGGGTCACGAGGCGGGCGCCTTAGCCGCCGGCTTTGCTATTCCGCCCAGCCTTTGGGCCAGGCTGAGGGCAGGGAGCCTCTGCGGGACCAGGAAGGCCCGTCACTGCCCTCCTTCCCAGCCCTGGCGCAGCGCCCTAGTGCCTACGAGTGGACTTGGCTGCGCTCCCCCACGTCACCCGTTCTTGACTCCTCCAGACGGATCACACTTCCTTGCTGTCTCCGAACCTGCCCTGGCATCATTCCAAGGAGCTGCCCTTGCCCACCTTCTTGATGGCTTTAAGGAAAGTCCCCGGTTGGATACACCCCCAAGTACCTTCTTCCCCTTTGCTGCTTATGGCGGCGGAGGCTGGGCTGTGAGTCCACCGGACCTGAGTTCTGATTTATTCTCTGTCACTGACAAATTGTGAGGCAGGGTTGTCACGTCACGGTCGTGGACCCAGTGATCTCTGAAGCTCCTTGCAGTCGATGTCGTTACTTCTAGGTCCTGTAATAGTACTGTAACGGTAATGCTGCAGTGGTGCTAGAAACATCTTCCATTTAAATCGAGAGTTCTAAATTCCAGTGAATGGTTTTTGTTTCGTTTTTGCTAATGCTGGGCATATTCAAATTGACATTTGATAAAAGAATCGAGACACTTGGGGTTGGCCGTGATCAGATGATTCTGCAATCCAAAGCAAGTAGGAAGAATGATAATCACCAGTTACTATGTGTCTCCCTCCTAGGCTCCAAACTCCTTGCAGGCAGGGCTTGGGTTTCTTACACGTCTGGCACAAATGCTTAAGGCTTATTTGTTGAGTAAACTGAGCTTTTGCTGCAGCCGGAGCTGCATCTATATATAGCAAGGCCATCTACTTCCTCATAGCCGGAGGTGCCCATTTGTGCCCATTCCCTAGTGCGGCACAAGGAAGGCCCAGGGCAGAGCAGCAGGGAGTGGCTCTGGAGAGAGGACGGGAGAAGGGAGGCAGTGCTCAGCTCTCCCCGGGCCCTGGGCTCCGTCCCTGTCTCACAGCTCCTCCTTTTCCAGGCTGGAGCCTTCCCCTGTTGGGCCAGCAGTACCTGGATATCCTGACCACCTGGTACTGCAGCTTCCGGGACTGTTGTGACAGTGGGGACTGCAGGATCATCAATAACTTCACAGGTTGGACCTTACATGACCCTCAGGCCCAGGAATCTGTGGGGAGGGGAGGTAATTCAGGAAAATGCTAGGATGAAGGGACCCAACCTCTGCCTGCCCACAGCTGGCAGCACACCCTCCCTGTCTCCACCACGGCTCCTGATCGAAACCCTGCAACCTCATGGCTGAGAGGAAGGAAAGCCTTGGAGGAGGGCTTTGCACACACTAGCTGCCTCCACTAGGTGTTTGCTGAATTGAATTAGAATGAATAAAATGAGGGTGTCTCCATAAAATATTTAGGGGGTCCTGAAACTTCTGGGTGGGAGCAACTTCCTCATCCGGATGGGATTCTGCCAACCTTTCTGGGGTGTCTTCAGGACCTTCAGAAAGGGTGAAGTCAACATTGATTTCTCATACTCTTCAGAAAATAGCCCTGAAACTCTTCCGCTGCAAGGTCTGCCCAGTGGCTTCTTGTCCTGAGGCCAGCAAACAGGATGGCTCCCACCTCATAGACGCTCAGTCTCTCAGCTGTCGCCGAGCCTGGTGGGGATGCACCTGTGGGCACCTCTCAGCATGGCTCTTTCCTGGCCCTAGGCCTAGAGGCGGATCTGCGCGTGCGCCTGCATGGCCAGCACCTGGCCCAGGAGCTGGTCCTGACAGCAGCCAGGGGCTACTTGGAGCTGCCCCAGCCAGACAAGGCCCTGGCTCTGTCGTTCCACGGCTGGTCTGGCACAGGCAAGAACTTCGTGGCGCGGATGCTGGCAGAGAACCTGTACCGGGACGGGCTGAGGAGCGACTGTGTCAAGGTGTTCATCGCCACGTTGCACTTTCCTCACCACAAGTATGTGGACCTGTACCAGGTGAGGCCGGCCGTGCCGGGGAGCTGGGCTAGTGGGGCCGAGCCCGGCTAAGGCTCCGGCAGCTGAGGCGCAGGCCCCCGTGCTGGGAGGGGGGCTGAAGCCAGCCCTGGGTGTGGCGGTTGGAGGACGGGGGCGCAGTTGCAAGGGAACCTGTAACCCACAGAGGCATCCACTCCACACAGATGAGGCCCTGAACATGTGGAGGAAAGAGTGATGTCCCAAACGCTATTCGTCCCGAGCTGTCGCCCTCCCAGCCATACAGGAGAGGCCAGACACTGAGCTTAACCAGAGACTTCGTGTGTTGATTTTTCTGTCACAGGAGTAGTGGAAAGGCCTCAGGAAGTGTGGAACAGAGAAAGCAAAAACTTTATCATGATCTCCCCACACAGACACCGCCACAGTTAGCATTTTGGTGTACTTCCTTCAGGCCATTCCCCTGTGCTCTTTTATGTCACTGTAATTATACTGGACAGAAAGTTGCATATCCCACTGTTTTTTTAAACAGGCTTATCGAAAGTGATTTTTCCATGTCTTCCCCAAACTACTCATTATATGTCAACAAGTGGAGAGCAGAAAGTGTCTCTGCTGCTCTGCTATTTTGGGTTTCATTCAGACATGTTAGCCAGACGATGACCAGACCCCACTGCAGCATGACAGAGGTGGTTGTGTCTACGTTTGGCTTTTAGTTCCAATATTTGTAGTGTGTTAACCTGGGAAGATTATGTAAGCCTTTGAGGACAGATTGCCTGGCAATCTTTCAGTGCAGCCCAGGAGGGCAGGGGTAGGCTAATGTGTTCTAAGGGCAGGCAGCTGGTCAGCCGGGCCTTCCCAGAAAGAACTGGCTGGCTTTGCAGTAAAACAGCTGTGAATCTCAGCTTCCTCGCTGTGAAAATCACTCTCATCCCTGCCCATCCTCTCACACACACTATGGGGAGATGGGGCTGAAGTCAGAATCCAGGAAGGCTAGAGGTGGATGGTGAGTGTGGGCTCTGCTAAAACACCCCACCCTGGGGCAGGAGCTGGCCCTGTTCTCCTGAACCCTGTAGAGCAGCATCTTTTCACTAGAGGGCTTACAATCCTGCCTGGGGTGGGGAACCCCAGTTTTGAGTTGGCTGGGTCCCAAACAGGTCCTCCCCTGGGTTCTTCCCCGAGAGCCCAGCCTGGTGCCAGCGGGTGCTCTGCTTGTGGGAGTTCAAGATGGCACCTGTGGGCATTCAAGCCTATCTCTGCCTGTCACCCCCCTGTGAAAGCCTGAATCCTATCCCTGGGGAGGGTGAGTTAGGGTTAGTTCTGGGATGGAACCTCATCCTGAAGGGGAGGGAGCATGGCTGGGGCCACTTCCCAAAGGCCCTCTCCCTTTCCCCAGGCTGGCTCCACCTAGTTGGCTTTCAAACCTCAGGGCTCAGGAGAATCACCTGGGAAGCTCATTAGAGGCAGATGCCCTAGCTCCACCCCCAGAGGTTTGGATTGGTGGTTCTGCGGTGGAAGCCAGCTCCAGGTGATCCATTGCAGGCGCCCTGGGGAAACCAGTGCCTCACCAGGGCCCGCGGGGGTAGAAGGTGCCTCTCACTGCACCTCAGCAGCTCCCTGTATTCTGTGCAGGAGCAGCTGGCAGGCCAGATCAGGAAGACGCAGGAGCACTGCCACCAGACCCTGTTCATTTTAGATGAGGCTGAGAAGCTGCACCCAGGACTGCTAGAGGCCCTCAGGCCACACCTGGAACGCCAGGCCCCCGAGAACCCGAGGGCCAAGTCCCCGAGAACCATCTTTCTTTTTCTCAGGTAAGGTCTGGGGAACGACAGTCAGGAGGACTGGGTGAGGGGAGGAAGAACCCTGTCCAGGTGCTGTGTGTGCCAGGCCTGGGAGCTGTTACTTGGCCTGTAAGCCGGCGGTGGAGGGCTTCCACGCTTTTCTAGGCTGCCCACCCTTTTCCACAAGGGAGACCAACACAAACTCCGGGAGAGAAAACAGAAGCCCAGCTGACTGGGTGGCAGCAGGGGCGGAGAGCCTTAGGTCTCCCTGCTCCTGCCTTGATTCTGCCAAGCACTTCTGAAGGACTCTGACATCCCCTCCCCCAGCACAGGCCAGCTAACTAGCTCCCAGGACCAGCCTGGGGAGGACAAGCTGTCCCTCATCTGACCTCCTCCATGGTTCTCTTAGGATGGGGAGGCTCCCCTCAGACTCCCCAGTTAGTACATAGCCTCCTGAGAGAGGGACACTGGGAGTCCCCTCTTAGAAGGACATTAAGTGTTCTTTTTTAATTGAGGTATAATTGACATATTAGTTTCAGGTGGACAACGTGATTAGCTATTTGTTTATATTGTGAGGTGATCACAGTAAGTCTAGTTAACACCTGTCACCATACTAGTTACAAAACGTTTTTGTTCTTGTGATGAGAACTTTTAATATGTACTCTCTTAACAACTTCCAAATATGCGCTACAGTATTAGTTACTAAAGCCACCATGCTGTACATTACATCCCCATGACTTATTTATTACTTGAAGTTTGTACAGTATTTGTCTCATTCATCTTTCTCTGTCTGACCTATTTCACTCAGCATAATGCCTTCAAGGTCCATCCATGTTGTTGCAAATAGCAAGGTTTCCTTCTTTTTTATGGCTGAATAATATTCCATTATATATATGTGTGTGTGTGTGTGTGTATGTATGTATGTATGTATACACACACACACACATTTTTTTCTATATCCATTCATCTGTTGATGGACACAGGTTATTTCTTATCTTGGCTATTGTGAATAATGTTACAGTGAACATAGACGTGCAGATATCTTTTCAAGTTAGTGTTTTCATTATCTTTGGATAAATGCCCAGAAGTGGAATTGCTGGATCATATGGTAGTTGTATTTTTAATTTTTTGAGGAACCTCCATACTGTTTTCCATAGTGGTTGCACCAATTTATTTTCCCACCAGGAATACACAAGGGTTCCCTTTTCTCCACAGCCTTACCAACACTGGTTATTTCTTGTCTATTTAATGATAGCCATTCTAAAAGGTATGAGGTGGTATCTCATACCTGTTATGATTTCCATAATATCCCCCATGATTAGTGATGTTGAGCACCTTTTGTCTACCTGTTGGCTACTTGTATGTCTTCTTTGGAAAAATGTCAATTCAGATCTGCCCATTTTTTAATTGGACTATTTTTTTGCTATTGAGTTGTATGAGTTCTTTATATGTTTTGGATACTAACCCGTTATCAGATATATGATTTGCAAATATTTTCTCCCATTTAGTAGGTTGCTGTTTTATTATTTATTTATTTGGCCACACTGGGTCTTAGTTGTGCCACACAGGATCTTTGTTGCTGCGTGTGGGATCTTTAGGTGTGGCATGCGGGCTATTAGTTGCAGCATGTGGGATCAAGTTCCCTGACCAGGGATCGAACCTGGGCCCCCTACATTGAGAGCGCAGAGTCTTAACCACTGGACCTCAGCGAAGTCCCTGCCTTTTTGTATTGTTGATGGTTTCCTTTGCTGTGCAGGAGCTTTTTGGTTTGATGTAGTCCCACTTGTTTATTTTTGATTTTGTTGCCTTAGCTTTTGGTGTCAAATCCAAAAAATATTTGCTAAGACCAATGTGAAGTAACTTACCACCTATGTTTTCCTCTAGGAATTTCATAGTTTCCGGTCTTAAGTTCAAGTCTTTAATCCATTTTTAAAAACTTTTTAAAGTTTTTAAAGGCCCCCCCCCAAAATAAAAAATACCAAATGTATGAAATCTCAGTTATGTGTGAGCATGGGCTGATTAGTCATTAGTCCATCGAGATGTCTTATTTAAGAGGAACGAGTGGGCGATTTTAAGTTAAAATGGTCCTGAAGTAAGAACCAGATGTCTTATAAAGATCACCATTAGCTACCCCCACGGAGTATGGGCCCGGTGCGAGAAGAGGGATCCCTGCCGAGCGGGTTGCTGGTTTCACGCGGCATGCTGATTAAGCTCGTGATCTAATGGAGGGGCCATAATGTTAGTTGACTTAAACTGATTTAGGGACATGTCCTATGTACGACCAATAATTTATACGTAATATGTAAAATTAATGAAATTTAATACGAGCTTTAACTTACCGTATGGAAAATAAATGAATGCACAATAACACATAGCATGTACATATGAATATTTACAAGGAGAGACTAAAATATTAATATGCATGTGTATATGTGTATGTGATATGTACAATAAAATGTTTTTGAAACAGATTACTTTTAATACTGACATAGTACTGTAGTGTTATGGTAACTCTACAATAAGCTTTTTCAAGGAATAGTTTATGTAGAATTCCAGCTTTGCGTGTTGGTGGTGAGGTTTAACGTCTCTTCCTTGAGTCTTAGGGAGGAATGGGGTTCTCCTTTTCCGGTTTACAAGACTGGGGTATTTTGTTATACTACAAAGACTCTTCATTTTAAGAGTTTATTTTCAATAAGGCTGATTGTTGGTATTAGCACTAAGATTAGGAGAAAGTATAGGATAGATGCTAATTGGCCTACGATGATGTATGGGTGTTCTACAGGTTGGCCTCCGATTCATGTTAAGGTTAGGAGGTCTGCGATTAGAGTTCAAAATAAGAGTTGGCTAAAGGGTCGGAATATTATACTTCGTTGTTTGGATGTTTGAAGTATTGGAATAAAGATTAGGATGAGGATGGAAAGTAGTAGTGCTAGTACTCCTCCTAGTTTATTGGGAATTGATCGTAAGATTGCGTATGCAAATAGGAAGTATCATTCTGGTTTGATGTGTGCAGGGGTGCTTAGTGCATTTGCTGGGGTATAGTTATCGGGGTCTCCTAATAGGTCAGGTGTGAATAGAGTTAGTGCTAGCAGGGTTAGGATTAATAGTAAAGCGCCTAGGGTGTCTTTGATTGTGTAGTAAGGGTGGAATGGGATTATATCTATGTTGGATGGGATTCCTGTGGGGTTATTGGATCCTGTTTCGTGTAGGAATAGCAGGTGAACAGCTACTAATGCTGTGATGATGAATGGGAGGATAAAGTGGAAAGCGAAGAAACGTGTTAGTGTTGCTTTATCTACGGAAAACCCGCCTCAGATTCATTCTACCAAGGTAGTGCCAATGTAAGGGATTGCTGATAGGAGATTAGTGATAACGGTTGCGCTTCAGAATGATATTTGTCCTCAGGGTAGGACATAGCCTACGAATGCAGTAGCTGTAACTATTAATAGTAGGAGTACGCCAGTGTTTCATGTTTCTTGGAATATATGAGAGCCATAGTATAGGCCGCGTCTGATGTGGGCGTAAAGGCAGATGAAGAATATAGAGGCTCCATTTGCGTGTAAATATCGAATGAGTCAACCGTAGTTAACGTCTCGACAGATGTGTGCGACTGATGAAAAGGCAGTTGAGGTGTCTGGCGTGTAGTGTATTGCTAGGAATAAACCTGTTAGGATTTGTATGATTAGGCAGAGGCCTAGTAGGGAGCCAAAGTTTCATCATGAGGAGATGTTAGATGGAGTGGGACGATCAATAAATGCGTCATTGAGAATTTTTATTAGTGGGTGTGTTTTTCGGATGTTGGTCATTAAGGTTCTTGTAGTTGAATTACAAAGATGATTTTTCATGTCATTGGTCATGGTTGGAGTCCATGTGAGAATAATGGCAATATATATTGTTTTTATTATGAGCACTATGTTTGTAATTAGTCTTGTGGGGGTTTCTTCAAAGCCTTCACCTGTTTATGGTGGTTTAGGGTTGATTGTGGGTGGTGCTATGGGATGTGGAATTGTTTTTAGTTTTGGGGGTTCGTTTTTAGGTCTAATAGTATTTCTGATTTATTTGGGAGGAATGTTAGTTGTGTTTGGTTATACAACGGCTATAGCTACTGAGCAGTATCCTGAGGTTTGGGTTTCTAATAAAGTTGTACTAGGGGGATTTCTTTTAGGTTTGGTGGTAGAATTTTTAGTGGTGTTGTATGTTTTAGAGGGTGGAAAAGTGAATGTTGTGTTTGAGTTTAATGGGTTAGGAGATTGAGTCATTTATGATATAGGGGATTCTGGATTTTTTAGTGAGGAAGCTATAGGGATTGCTGCGTTGTATAGTTACGGCACTTGGTTGGTTGTTGTTACTGGATGGTCTTTGTTTATTGGTGTGGTGGTTATTATGGAGATTACTCGGGGTAATTAAATAGTAGCATGCTAAGGGTTATAGTGATGAGGAAAGATAGGAAGTAGAGTTTGATAAGGCCTTTTTGGTTTGAAGTTAGTGTGGAGGCCTTTAGTTGAATGAGAGCTATAGTTTTTGGTAGAATGGTTTCTGTTCAGGCTAGGTCTAGCAAGGAGGTTGCAAATTTCTGGCTTATTGTTAGGACTAGGTGAGGGGGTAAGCGATGTATAATTGTAGGGAAATAACCTAGCAGGGTAGAGAATTTAGTAGAGTCTGATGGATAGGGATACTTTAGGTTTTTTGAGTAGGTGTTAATTTCGAATGCGAGAATAAAGCCTAGGGTTGTTACTATAAGGGCTGTTAGTTTTAGGTATAAAGGTATAGTTATTAGAGGGGTAGTTATTGGGGGTATACTGTTGGAGAGAATAAATCCGGCAAAGATGCTTCCGATTAATAGGTGTTTAATAGGGTTAATTAGTATGGGGTTAGTTTCATTAATGTTTAAGAGAGGAGGGAAGCGAGGTTGTTCTAGTAAAGTAAAGAAAATAATGCGAGTGCTGTAAATAGCTGTTAGGGAGGTGGCGATTAGTGTTAGTAGTAGGGCTCAGGCGTTGGTATAAGACGAAGTGGCGGCTTCAATGATGAGGTCTTTAGAGTAGAATCCTGTGAGAAATGGTATTCCTGTTAGTGCGAAGCAGCCGATGATTAGGGCAGTTGTAGTGAAGGGAAGGATTTTGTATAGTCCTCCTATCTTTCGAATGTCCTGTTCATTGTTTAGATTGTGAATGATGGAGCCAGAACATAGGAATAACATAGCTTTGAAGAAAGCATGTGTACAAATGTGCAGGAATGCTAGGTGTGGTTAGTTGAGGCCTAATGTCACTATTATTAGGCCAAGTTGACTGGAGGTGGAAAAAGCAATGATTTTTTTGATATCATTTTGGGTTAAGGCACAGATAGCTGTGAATAGGGTGGGGAGGGCACCTAGAGAAAGTATTATTGTTTGAATAAATTTGTTATTTTCTGTTAGAGGGTAGAAGTGGATAAGTAGGAAAATTCCCGCTACGACTATTGTGCTTGAATGGAGTAGGGCTGAAACTGGAGTGGGACCTTCTATTGCTGAGGGTAGTCAGGGGTGTAGACCAAATTGGGCTGATTTTCCAGCTGCGGCTAATGTGAGTCCTATAAGAGGGAGGATTGGGGGATTTTGGTTAAGTGTGAAGATTTGTTGTAAGTCTCATGCGTTTGTATTATGTAGGAATCAGGCTATGGATAGAAGGAATCCGATGTCTCCGATACGGTTATATAGGATTGCTTGAAGAGCGGCTGTATTAGCGTCTGTTCGTCCGAATCATCAGCCAATTAATAGGAAAGATATAATTCCTACTCCCTCTCATCCGATAAATAATTGGAAGAGGTTGTTAGCTGTGACGAGGATAAGTATGGTAATGAGGAAGATAAGTAGATATTTGAAGAATTGGTTGATGTGAGGGTCGGAGTGCATGTATCATATTGAAAATTCTATGATAGACCATGTAATGAATAGTGCTACGGGCATAAATATAAGTGAAAAGTAGTCTATTTTAAAGCTGAGTGTTAGTTTAAGGGTATGGATAGTAATTCAGTGTCAGTTTGAGATGAGTATTTCTTGATTTGTGTGGATAAATATTATTATTGGGATCAGGCTGGTGATGAAAGCAAAGAGGGTTATATTTTTTACATAATGTTGGTACTTGTTTTTGTAGAGGTTTGTACTAGATGCTATAACAGGGGCGATCAGTATGAGTAGTGTGAGTAGGGCGGAAGAAGTAAATAAGTTTATTACTTTTATTTGGAGTTGCACCAATTTTTTTGGTTCCTAAGACCAATGGATAACTACTATCCTTTAAAAGCTTGAAAAAGCCACATTGTTAAGTGTGGAGGGCATGAATTAGCAGTTCTTGCAATACTTTTTCGGTAAGTAAGAAGTTTCTGTCTTCTGTTTTTAGTTTCACAAACTAACGGTTTTTTTAAACTACACTTACAATAGAGAGGCCCTAAAATGATTTTAGGGTTTAGTGACAGGAGTAGGAGGGGGATAATGTGTAGGGCTATTAAGGTATGTTCCCGTGTAGAAGTAGGGGTAAGGTTGTTAATATGGTGTGTGTTTGCCGCGTTGTGTTATGATTAGTATGTATAGGGAGTAGAGGGCTGTAATTACAATGTTTGTTCCTATAAGGATGATAGTGAGGTTTGATCACGAGAAAGTTGATATAATTACGAGCAGTTCTCCGATCAGGTTGATGGTAGGGGGTAGGGCGAGGTTTGTTAAGCATGCTAATAGTCATCAGGTAGCTATTAGTGGGAAAGAAATTTGTAGGCCTTGTGCTAGGATTATGGTTCGGCTATGAATACGTTCGTAGTTTGAATTTGCTAAACAGAATAGTATGGAGGATGTAAGGCCATGGGCAATTATTAAGGCGGTAGCTCCTATGTAACTTCAAGGGGTTTGGATAAGGATGGCTGCAATGACGAGTGCTATGTGGCTGACTGAGGAGTATGCGATTAGTGATTTTAGATCTGTTTGGCGTAAACAGATAGAACTGGTTATGATTATTCCTCATAGGGATAGTACAAGGAAAGGGTAGGCTATGTGTTCTGTTAGGGGATTAAGAATTGATGTGATTCGTAGTATTCCATAGCCTCCGAGCTTTAGTAGTACAGCTGCAAGGACTATTGAGCCTGCAATGGGGGCTTCTGCATGTGCTTTGGGTAATCAAAGATGTAGTCCGTAAAGGGGTATTTTTACTAGGAAGGCTATTATGCAAGCTAATCATATGAAAGTGTTAGATCAGGAAGTTGATAATGGTTGGGCTCAGTATTGTAATAATAGGAAATTTAGGGAGCCTACTGTATTTTGTAGATACGTTAGTGCTACTAGTAAGGGGAGAGATCCCATGAGTGTATAAAATAAGAAGTAGAGCCCTGCGTTAAGTCGTTCTGTTTGGTTGCCTCAATGGGTAATGATAATGAGAGTAGGAACTAATGTGGCTTCAAATGTAATATAAAACATAATTAGTTCTATAGCAGTAAAGGTTATAATTAAGAGGATTTGTAGTATAATTAGTATTGTAATGTAGAGTTTTTTTCGGGCAAGTGGTTCTTTTAGGAGGTGAGATTGGCTTGCTATTAACATCAAGGGGAGAAGTCATATTAATATTAAGAGTGGTGCGGAAAGGGAGTCAGAGAAAAATGTTAAAGAGTAGTTGAGGCTGTTATCGTTAAATTGGTTAAGTAGAAGTAAGCTTGTAAAGCTCATTAGTAAACTGTGGGTTGTAGTGTTAATTCAGATAAAGTTACTTTTTGATAGTCAAGTTAAAGGTATAATAGTAGGAACGATAAATTTTAGCATTGAAGGAGGTTAAGGTTTTGTACGTAGTCAGTACCATACGTGTTGGAAACTATGACTAATAAGGCTAGTCCAATAGCTGCTTCGCAGGCTGCAAATACTAAGAGGATGATTGGTATCATGTTGGCCAGAGTGAAGTGTGTGTTTAGGATTGTAAGGGCTGCTAGAATGAATAATGATAGTACTATGCCTTCTAAGCATAGTAATGCAGATATTAGGTGGGATCGGTATATTAATAAACCTGTGAGGGATACTGTAAAGGCAATTAAAATGTTAATGTGGACTAGGGACATTTGGTACTTGTGAGTTTAGATCACAGTCTAGTGGGTCGAAACCACTTGTTTTATTTTAAACTAAGTATCATATTTATCTCATTCTAGGCCTTTTTGGGTTCATTCATAGGCTAGGCTAGCTGCCAGTAGGGAGATTAGGAATAGGGCCATGAGGAGTATTGTTGTTAGGTTATTTGTTTGGATTGCTCAAGGTAAAGGGAGTAGGAGAGCAATTTCTAGGTCAAAGAGGAGGAAAGTAATTGCTACTAGGAAAAATTTTATGGAAAAGGGTAGACGAGCAGATCCTATTGGGTCAAAGCCACATTCGTAAGGGCTGGTTTTTTCTGCATAGACGTTTAGTTGGGGGAGTCAAAAAGCAGTAAGTGTGAGTAGTAAGGCTAGGGTTGTATTCGTCAGTAACGTTAATAAAAGGCTTATTGTTCTTTTTCGGGGTGTACCGAAACTAACTGATTGGAAGTCAGTTGTACTTGTTAATACTAAAAGGACTATGAACCTCATCAATAGATTGATACATAGAGGAATAATCATACGACGTCTACGAAATGTCAGTATCAAGCAGCGGCTTCAAAGCCAAAGTGGTGATTTGATGTAAAGTGGAATATTATTTGGCGTATAAAGCAGACGATAAGGAAAGTGGATCCGATGATGACGTGTAGTCCGTGGAAGCCTGTGGCTACGAAGAAGGTAGAGCTATAGACTCCGTCTGAGATTGTAAATGGGGCTTCATAGTATTCTGATGCTTGAAGTAGGGTGAAATAGAGGCCAAGTATGATTGTGATGAGAAGAGCTTGGAGTATATGTTTGCGGTCGCCTTCTATGAGACTATGATGGGCTCAAGTGATAGATACACCGGAAGCTAATAGTACGGAGGTATTGAGGAGTGGGACTTCTAGTGGATTTAGAGGGTGGATACCCGTTGGTGGTCAGGAGCCTCCTAATTCAGGAGTAGGGGGAGGCTTGAATGGTAAAAGGCTCAGAAGAAGCCTGTAAAGAATAGGACTTCTGATAAGATAAATGAGATTATACCATATCGAACTCCTTTTTGAACAGTTGGTGTGTGGTGGCCTTGGAAGGTGCTTTCTCGGACAATATCTCGTCATCATTGGTATATTGTTAGGGTATTTGTCAAAAAGCTTAAAGTCAGTAAGATTATTGAGTTGAAGTGGAATCATATGATTAGGCCTGATGTTGTAAGAAATGCTGAGAGAGCTCCTGTAAGTGGTCAAGGACTGGGGTTTACTATATGATATGAGTGGGTTTGGTGGGTCATTATGTATTGTCCTGCAAGTATAGGCTCACTAGTAAGGTGAATACGTAGGCTTGGATTAGGGCTACGGCGAATTCGAGGATGACTAATAGAGTGAGGATGGTAAATGTGATGAGGGCTGTGAATAGACTAATATTTATTAATGCAAGAGTTGCACTTCCGATTAGGTGTAGTAATAGGTGACCTGCTGTAATGTTAGCTGTTAGCCGTACTGCTAGAGCTAAAGGTTGAATAAATAGGCTAATAGTTTCGATTATCACTAACATAGGGATTAGGAAGGTGGGTGTGCCTAGTGGTAAAAGGTGGGCTAGGGATATTTTTGTCTTGTTACGGAAACCGATAATGACAGTGCCAGCTCATAATGGAATAGCTATGCCTAAATTTATAGAGAGTTGAGTAGTAGGTGTAAATGAGTGGGGTAATATTCCAAGGAGGTTTGTGGAAGCGATGAATAGGAAAAGTGAGATAAGTATTAGAGATTAGGTTTGTCCTTTGAGGCTATGTGTAACTATCAGTTGCTTTGATGTGAGTTTGGTTAGTCATTGTTGGATAGCGATTATACGGTTATTGATTAATCGATTTGGTGTTGGAAATAGTATGGTGGGAAATATAATAATTAGAGTAGTGATAGGAATACCTAGTATAATCGGGATTATGAAAGGGGCAAATAGATTTTCGTTCATGTGTGATTTCAAGGGGTTTGTTTTTGTAATTTAGTGACATTGGTTTGGGGGAAAGAGAATAAAAATGCTTTGAGATTTTTCGTTGAAGTAATGTGAAGAGGGTAAAGATCAGAGAGAATGGTAAGGAGTCATGTTGATGTATCTAGTTGTGGCATGTCATTAAGGGGAGTTTATAACTCTCAATCTTTAACTTAAAAGGTTAACGCTAGTTTAGCTTCTTAATGAAATTATAATATGGATGCAGATCATTTTTCAAAGTTCTCTAAGGGTACTAATTCGAGAACAATTGGCATAAAGCTGTGATTTGAGCCACAGATTTCTGAACATTGTCCATAGAACAGGCCAGGTCGTGTTGATATTAGGGTTGTTTGGTTTAGGCGTCCAGGAATTGCATCTGTTTTTAGACCTAGGGAAGGAACAGCTCATGAGTGTAGTACATCTTCTGAGGAAACTAGTATTCGGATTATTATTTGTATGGGTAGGACCATTCGATTATCTACTTCTAGCAATCGTAGTTCTCCTGGTTTTAGGTCCGAGGTTGGAATCATGTATGAGTCAAAATTTAGGTCTTCATAGTCGGTATATTCATAGCTTCAATATCATTGATGTCCTATTGTTTTTAGGTAAGGGAGGGATTGTTAATTTCTCCTATTATGTAGAGAATTCATAGAGAAGGTAGGGCAATTATAATTAAGATAACGGCTGGGAGGACAGTTCAAATAGTTTCTACTTCTTGAGCGTCTATTGTACTAGTGTGTGTTAATTTGGTTGTAAGTATCAGTGTAATAATATAGAGGACTAGGGAGCTAATTAGGAAAACAATCATTAATGCGTGGTCATGAAACTGTAGGAGTTCTTCTATAACAGGTGATGCTGCGTCTTGTAAGCCTAGTTGGAAGGGGTATGCCATGGAGATATACAGGATTTTCACTTGTGATTTAACTTTGACAAAGTTACGTAAGACTTTACTAATATCTCGCTCATAAAGAAAGACATAATGGTTATGATGTTGGCTTGAAACCGATTAGAGGGGGTTCGATTCCTTCCTTTCTTGAATATTTTAGGTTGACATATACCGGTTCCTCAAATGTGTGGTATGGTGGAGGACATCCATTTAGTCATTCAAGGTTTGTGGAGGTGAGGTCTACTGCTAATACTTCCCGTTTAGATGCGAATGCTTCTCAGATAATGAAGATTATCAGTATGACTGCTGTCAGTGAGATAAAGGAGCCTATTGATGAGATGGTATTTCATGTTGTGTAGGCATCTGGATAGTCGGAGTATCGGCGAGGTATTCCAGATAGGCCTAGGAAGTGTTGTGGGAAGAATGTCATATTTACACCTACGAATATAATTATGAATTGGATTTTTGTTCATGTTGGGTTAAGTGTATAGCCTGAAAATAGTGGAAATCAGTGGACGAAACCTCCTATAATGGCAAAGAGAGCTCCTATTGAAAGCACATAGTGAAAATGGGCAACCACATAATAGGTGTCGTGGAGAATGATGTCTAGGGATGAGTTAGCCAGGATAATACCGGTTAAACCTCCTACTGTGAATAAGAAAATAAAGCCTAAAGCTCATATTAGGGCGGGAGATCATTTAATACTTCCTCCGTGAAGTGTTGCCAGTCAGCTGAAGACTTTTACTCCTGTAGGAATTGCAATAATTATAGTGGCTGATGTAAAGTATGCTCGGGTATCTACGTCTATTCCAACTGTAAATATATGATGAGCTCATACAATAAAACCCAGGAAACCAATAGAAACTATAGCTCATACTATTCCCATATACCCGAAATGTTCTTTTTTCCCCGAATAATAGGTAATGATATGTGAAATTATTCCGAAGCTGGGCAGAATTAGAATATATACTTCGGGATGGCCAAAAAATCAGAATAGGTGTTGATACAGGATTGGGTCCCCTCCTCCTGCTGGGTCGAAAAAGGTTGTGTTTAGGTTTCGATCGGTTAATAGTATAGTAATTCCGGCTGCTAAGACGGGTAGTGATGGTAAGAGTAAGACTGCTGTGACCAAGACTGATCAGACGAAGAGAGGTGTTTGGTATTGGGTTATAGCGGGTGGTTTTATATTAATAATAGTTGTAATGAAGTTAATAGCCCCAAGGATTGAAGATACACCGGCTAAATGTAGAGAGAAAATAGTAAGGTCTACTGAGGCTCCTGCGTGTGCTAGATTTCCGGCTAGAGGAGGATATACAGTTCAGCCTGTTCCTGCGCCGGCTTCAATTATTGAAGATGCTATCAGTAGTAGAAAGGAAGGGGGAAGTAGAAGCTTATGTTGTTTAGACGAGGGAATGCTATGTCAGGGGCTCCAATTATCAAGGGAACTAGTCAGTTTCCAAATCCCCCAATTATGATAGGTATAACCATAAAGAAAATTATTACGAAGGCGTGAGCTGTTACTAGAACATTATAAAGTTGGTCGTCTCCGATAAGTGTGCCAGGTTGACCTAATTCAGCACGAGTCAACAAGCTTAGACCAGTACCCACTATTCCTGCCCAGGCGCCAAATAGTAAATACAGAGTACCAATGTCTTTGTGATTGGTAGAGAATAGTCATCGGTTTATGAACATAGGTAAAATGGCCGAGTAGGCATTAGACTACTAAATCTAATGGCCGAGTAGGCATTAGACTACTAAATCTAAAGACAGGGGTAAAGTCCTCTTTTTGCCAAGTCCTGTGGTGAATAATCATTTTGAATTGCAAATTCAAAGAAGCAGCTTCAATCCTGCCGGGACTTCTCCCGCCTTTTTTTTCTCGCGGCGGGAGTAGATTGAAGCCAGTTTATTAGGGTATTTAGCTGTTAACTAAAAGTTCGTGGGAGATGTATCCCTCCAATCTAGTGAGGATTTAGCTTAATTAAAGTGTTTGATTTGCATTCAATTGATGTGAGATATGGTCTTGCAATCCTTATTGGGCAGGGGTTAAGTAAAATTATACTTGCTTAGGGCTTTGAAGGCTCTTGGTCTTATTTAACCTAAACCCTTATAGTAGGATAAAGAGTGCTGGTGTAAGAGGTAGGAGTATTGTGGATAGTACGATTGCTGTTGGTAAAAGGGTTATTTGTTTTGTGGAGTGGAATTGTCATCTTATTTTTATGTTGTTGGTAGAGGGGAACAGGGTTAATGCTGTGGAGTAGGTAAGGCGTATATAGAAATATAGGTTGAGTAGAGCTGTGATGGCTATGAGGGTGGGTAGGATGAGGGTGTCGTTTTTTGTTAGTTCTTGAATAATCATTCATTTGGGTATAAAGCCTGTGAGTGGAGGAAGTCCTCCTATGGAGAGTAGGGTAAGCATAGTAAAGGTTGTTATAACAGGTATTGTATTTCATGTTTGGGATAGTAGTAGTGTGGTGGTAGTGGAGTTTTGAATAAGTAGTATAAATATGGTGAAGGTTATTACAATGTAAATTAATAGATTTAGTAGGGTGAGGGCTGGGTTGTATAATAAAACAGCGGTTATTCATCCTATGTGAGCAATTGATGAATAGGCTATGATTTTTCAGAGTTGTTTGGTTTAGTCCACCTCAGCCTCCGATTAGAATTGATAGGAAGGATATAGTAATTATTAGGTGTAGATTGATTGATGGTGAAATTTGATAAAGGATTGAGATGGGTGCGAGTTTTTGTCACGTAAGTAGGATTAGTCCTGTGCTTAGGGGAACACCTTGTGTAACTTCTGGTACTCAAAAGTGAAAAGGGGATAATCCTAGTTTAATGGCTAAAGCTATTGTTATTAGAATGGATGCTGTTCGGTCGAATAATTTTATGATGGTTCATTGGCTGGAGTGTATTAGGTTAATAATAATTGCTAGTATAAGTAATGAGGATGCTGTGGCTTGTGTTAGAAAGTATTTGGCTGAGGCTTCTGTGGCTCGAGGATTAGGTTTTTTTATTATGATAGGAATGATGGCTATCATATTTATTTCTAGTCCAATTCAGGCGAACAGTCAATGGGAGCTAATGGTTACAATTGTTGTGCTTAGGACGATGGTTGTTAGTAGGGTGATAGAGACGAATGGGTTAATTAGTATGGGAAGGATATGAACCAACATTTCCGGGGTATGGGCCCGGTAGCTTATTTAGCTGACCTTACTATAGATTATGGTGTAGTGTGGTAGCACGGAGAATTTTGAATTCTTAAGGGTAAGTTCGATTCCTATTATTCTAGAAATACGAGGACTCAAACCTCTATTATTTACGCTATCAAAGTAATTCTTTTGTCAGACATATTTCTTATTTTATGTTTGGGGTGGGATGCCTGCTGTTATAATGGGCAGTGAGATGTGTCATATGCAGAGAGCTAGTGTCAGTGGGAGGAAATTTTTTCTGAGGAGGTGTATTAGTTGGTCATATCGGAATCGGGGGTAGGATGCTCGGATTCATAGGAAGGATATTGTTAATAGTAGCGATTTGATGATTAGGTTTGTTGTGCATAGTTCTGGTATGTAGGGGTCATGGAATGCTCCTAGAAATAAGATAGTTGTGAATATATTTATTATGATAATGTTAGCATATTCTGCTAGGAAGAATAGGGCGAAAGGGCCTGCTGCATATTCTACATTAAAGCCAGATACGAGTTCTGATTCTCCTTCTGTAAGGTCGAAAGGGGCTCGGTTAGTTTCTGCTAAGGTGGAAATAAATCATATTATGGCTAGTGGTCATGAAGGGAAGAGTAATCATAAGTTTTTCTTGTGTAGTGTTTAGTGTAGATAGAGTGAAGGAGCTTTAAGGCTCCTTGGAGTATAGTTGATTATTTTGTGTTAGTTTCAGGTGTACAGCAAAGTGATTCATTATACATATACATGTATCTGTTCTTTTTCAAATTCTTTTCCCTTTAGGTTATTACACAATATTGAGCATAGTACCTTGTGCTATACGATAGGTCCTTGTTGGTTATCTATTTTAAATATAGTAGTGTGTATATATCAATCCCAAACTCCCAGTTTATCCTCCCCCCACCCCCACCTTTCTCCTTTGGTAACCATAAGTTTATTTTCTAAGTCTATGAATCTGTTTCTGTTTTGTAATAAGTTCATTTGCATCATTTTTTTTTATTCCACATATAAGTGATATCATATGATATTTGTCTTTCTCTGTCTTCACTTAGTATGATAATCTCCAGGTCCATCCATTATTTCATTCTTTATATATATTTTATTTATATATATTTCATTCTTTATATATATGTACCACATCTTCTTTATCCATTCCTCTGTTAATGGACATTTAGGTGCATGGGTTTATCTCTGGGCTTTCTATCCTGTTACATTGATCTATATTTGTTTTTGTGCCAGTACCGTACTGTTTTGATGACTGTAGCTTTGTAGTATAGTCTGAAGGCAGGGAGCCTGATTCCTCCAGTTCTGTTATTCTTTCTTAAGATTGCTTTGGCTGTTTGGGGTCTTCTGTGTCTCCATACAAATTATAACATTTTTTGTTCTATTTCTGTGGAAAAATGCCATTGGTACAATAATGCAATAGGGGTTGCACTGAATCTGTAGATTGCCATGGGTAGTATAGTCATTTTGACAATATTGATCCTTCTAATATAAGAACATGGTATATCTTTACATATGTTTGTGTCATCTTTGATTTCTTTATCAGTGTCTTACAGTTTTTAGAGTACAGGTCTTTTGGCTCCTTAAGTAGGTTTATTCCTCGGTATTTTATTCTTTTTGATGCAGTGGTAAATGGGATTGTTTCTTTAATTTCCCTTTCTGATCCTTTGTTGTTAGTGTATAGAAATGCAACAGACTTCTGTGTATTAATTTTGTATCCTGTCACTTTACCAAATTCAGATGAGCTCTAGTAGTTTTCTGGTAGCATCTTTAGGATTTTCTGTGTATCATATCATGTAATCTGCAAACAGTGATGGTTTTACTTTTCCAATTTGAATTCCTTTTCTTTTTATATCTTTTTCTTCTCTGATTGCCATGGTTAGAACTTCCAAAACCTATGTTGAATAAAAGTGGCAAAAATGAGGGGGCTTCCCTGGTGGTGCAGTGGTTAAGAATTCGCCTGACAATGCAGGGGACATGGGGTCGAGCCCTGGTCTGGGAAGATCCCACATGCCACGGAGCAACTAAGCCCGTGCGCCACAACTACTGAGCCTGTGCTCTAGAGCCCGCGAGCCACAACGACTGAGCCCATGTGCCATAGCTACTGAAGCACCTAGAGCCCGTGCTCCACAACAAGACAAGCCACTGCAATGCGAAGACCGCACACTGCAATGAAGAGTAGACCCCGTGTTATCTATTTTATACATATTAGTGTATATATGTCAATCTCAATCTCCCAATTCATACCACCCCACCCCACCCCGCCACTGCTTTCCCCCCTTGGTGTCTGTACGTTTGTTCTCTACTTCTATGTCTCTGTTTCTGCCTTGCAAACAGGTTCATCTGTACCATTTCTCTAGATTCCATATATATGCGTTAATATACAATATTTGTTTTTCTCTTTCTGACTTACTTCACTCTGTGTGACAGTCTCTAGGTCCATCCACATCTCTATAAATGACCCAGTTCCATTCCTTTTTATGGCTGAGTAATATTCCATTGTATATATGTACCACATCTTCTTTATCCATTCATCTGCCCATGGGCATTTAGCTTGATTCCATAACCTGGCTATTGTAAATAGTGCTGCAGTGAACATCGGGGTGCATGTGGCTTTTTGAATTATGGTTTTCTCTGGGTATATGCCCAGTAGTGGGATTGCTGGGTCATATGGTAATTCTATTTTTAGTTTTTTAAGGAACCTCCATACTGTTCTCCACCGTGGCTGTATCAATTTACATTCCCACCAACAGTGCAAGAGGGTTCCCTTTTCTCCACACCCTCTCCAGCATTTGTTGTTTGTAGATTTCTGATGATGCCTTTTCTAACTAGTGTGAGGTGATACCTCATTGTAGTTTTGATTTGCATTTCTCTAATAATTAGTGCTGTTGAGCAGCTTTTCATGTGCCTCTTGGCCATCTGTCTGTCTTCTTTGAAAAAATGTCTATTTAGGTCTTCTGCCCATTTTTGGATTTTTTGTTTTTTTAATATTGAGCTGCATGAGCTGTTCATATATTTTGGAGATTAATCATTTGTCCATTGATTTCATTTGCAAATATTTTCTCCCATTCTGAGGGTTGCCTTTTCGTCTTGTTTATAGTTTCCTTTGCTGTGCAAAAGCTTTTAAGTTTCATTAGGTCCCATTTGTTTATTTTTGTTCTTATTTCCATTACTCTAGGAGATGGGTCAAAAAAGATCTTGCTGTGAGTTACGTCAAAGAGTGTTATTCCTATGTTTTCCTCTGAGAGTTTTATGGAGTCCAATCTTACATTTAGGTCTTTAATCCATTTTGAGTTTATTTTTGTGTATGGTGTTAGGGAGTGTTCTAATTTCATATTTTTACATATAGCTGTCCAGTTTTCCCAGCACCATTTGTTGAAGAGACTGTGTTTTCTCCATTGTATATCCTTGCCTCCTTTGTCATAGATTAGTTGACCATAAGTGTGTGGGTTTATCTCTGGGCTTTCTATCCTGTTCCACTGATCTGTATTTCTGTCTTTGTGCCAATACCATATTGTCTTGATTACTGTAGCTTCGTCGTATAGTCTGAAGTCAAAGTCTGATTCCTCCAGCTCCATTTTTTCCCCTCAAGATTGCTTTGGCTATTTGGGGTCTTTTGTGTCTCCATGCAAATTTAAAGACGTTTTGTTCTAGTTCCGTAAGAAATGCCACTGGTAATTTGATAGGGATTGCACTGAATCTGTACATTGTTTTGGGTAGGATAGTCATTTTCACAATATTGAGTCTTCCAATCCAAGAACATGATATATTTTTCCATCTGTTTGTGTCATCTTTGATTTCTTTCATCAGTGTCTTACAGTTTTCTGAGTACAGGTCTTTTACCTCCCTAGGTTGGTTTATTCCTAGGTATTTTATTCTTTTTGTTGCAGTGTTGAATGGGATTGTTTCCTTCATTTCTCTTTCTGATCTTTCGTTGTTAGTGTATAGGTGTGCAAGCTATTTCTGTGCATTAATATTGTATCCTGCAACTTTACCAAATTCATTGATTAGCTCCAGTAGTTTTCTGGTGGCATCTTTAGGATTCTCTATGTATAGTACCATGTCATCTGCAAACAGTGACAGTTTTGCTTCTTTTCAATTTGGATTCCTTTTATTTTTCTTCTCTGATTGCTGTAGCTAGGACTTCCAAAACTATGTTGAATAATAGTGGCAAGAGTTGACATCCTTGTCTTGTTCCTGATCTTAGAGGAAATGCTTTCAGTTTTTCACCTAAGAATGATGTTTGCTGTGGGTTTGATGTATATGGCCTTTATTATGTTGAGGTAGGTTCCCTCTATGCCCCCTTTCTGGAGAGTTTTTATCATAAATGGATGTTGAATTTTGTCAAAAGCTTTTTCTGCTCTATTGAGATGATCATATGGCTTTTATTCTTCAGTTGGTTAATATGGTGTATCACATTGATTGATTTGTGTATATTGAAGAATCCTTGCATCTCTGGGATAAATCCCACTTATCATGGTGTATGATCCTTTTAATGTGTTGTTGGATTCTGTTTGCTAGTATTTTGTTGAGGATTTTTGCAACTATATTCATCAGTAATATTGGTCTGTAATTTTCTTTTTTGTAGTATCTTTGTCTGGTTTTGGTATCAGGATGATGGTGGCCTCGTAGAATGAGTTTGGGAGTGTCCCTTCCTCTGCAATTTTTTGGAGGAGTTTGAGAAGGATGGGTTGTTAGGTCTTTTCTAAATGGTTGATAGAATTCACCTGTGAAGCCATCTGGTCCTGGACTTTTGTTTATTGGAAAATTTTTTTTTTTTAGGAGTTTATTAATTAATTTATTTTTGCTGTGTTGCGTCTTCGTTTCTGTGTGAGGGCTTTCTTTAGTTGTGGCAAGCGGGGGCCATTCTTCATCACGGTGCACAGGCCTCTCACTATCGCGGCCTCTCTTATTGCGGAGCACAGGCTCCAGACGTGCAGGCTCAGTAGTTGTGGCTCACGGGCCTAGTTGCTCCGCGGCATGTGGGATCTTCCCAGACCAGGGCTCGAACCCGTGTCCCTGCATTAGCAGGCAGATACTCAACCACTGCGCCACCAGGGAAGCCCCTGGTGGAAGATTTTTAATCACAGTTTCAATTTCATTACATGTGATTGGTCTGTTCATATTTTCTGTTTCTTCCTGGTTCAGTCTTGGAAGGTTATACCTTTCAGGAATTTGTCCATTTCTTCCAGGTTATCTATTTTATTGGCATAGAGTTGCTTGTAGTAGTCTCTTAGGATGCTTTGTATTTCTGCGGTGTCTGTTGTAACTTCTCCTTTTTCATTTCTAATTTTATTGATTTGAGTCCTCTCCCTGTTTTTCTTGGAGTCTGGTTAAAGGTTTATCAATTTTGTTTATCTTCTCAAAGAACCAGCTTTTAGTTTTATTGATCTTTGCTATTTCATTTATTGTTTCTATTTCATTTATTTCTGCTCTGATATTTATGATTTCTTTCCTTCTACTGACTTTGGGTTTTGTTTGTTCTTCTTTATCTAGTTCCTTTAGGTGTAAGGTTAGATTGTTTGAGATTTTTCTTGTTTCTTGAGGTAGGCTTGTATTGCTATAAACTTCCCTCTTAGAACTGCTTTTGCTGCATCCGTAGGTTGTGGATCATTGTGTTTTCATTGTCATTTGTCTCTAGGAATTTTTTGATTTCCTCTTTGATTTGTTCAGTGATCTCTTGGTTATTTAGTAATGTATTGTTTAGCCTCCATGTGTTTGTTTTTTACGTTTTTTTCCCTGTAATTTATTTCTAATCTCATAGCGTTGTGATCAGAAAAGACACTTGGTATGATTTCAATTTTCTTAAATTTACTGAGGCTTGATTTGTGCCCCAAGACGTGATCTATCCTGGAGAATGTTCCATGTGCACTTGAGAAGAAAGTGTAATCTGCTGTTTTCTGATGGAATGTCCTATAAACATCAATTAAATCTATCTGGTCTGTTGTCTCATTTATTAATTTTCTGTCTGGATGATCTGTCCATTGGTGTGAGGCAATAAAGTCCCCCATTATTATTGTGTTACTCTCGATTTCCTCTGTTATAGTTCTTAGCCATTGCCTTATTTATTGAGGTGCTCCTCTGTTTGGTTCATATATATTTATAATTGTTCTATCTTCTTGGATTGAACCCTTGATCATTATGTAGTGTCCTTCCTTGTCTCTTGTAACATTCTTTATTTTAAAGTCTATTTTAACTGTTATGAGTATTGCTACTCCAGCTTTCTTTTGATTTCCATTTGCATGGAATATCTTTTTCCATCCCCTCACTTTCAGTCTGTATGTGTCCCGAGGTCTGAAGTGGGTCTCTTGTAGACAGCATATATGGGTCTTGTTTTTGTATCCATTTGGCAAGCCTGTGTCTTTTGGTTGGAGTATGTAATCCATTCACATTTAAGGTAATTATCGATATGTATGTTCCTCTTACCATTTTCTTAATTGCTCTGGTTTGTTTTTGTAGGTCTTTTTCTTCTCTTGTGTTTCCCACTTTGAGAAGTTCCTCTAGCATTTGTTGTAGAGCTGGTTTGGAGGTGCTGAATTCTCTTAGCTTTTGCTTGTCTGTAAAACTTCTGATTTCTCCATCGAACCTGATTGAGATCCTTGCCGGGTAGAGTAATCTTGGTTGTAGGTTCTTCCCTTTCATCACTTTAAATATATCATGCCACTCCCTTCTGGCTTGTTGAGTTTCTGATAAGAAGTCAGCTGTTAACCTTATGGGAGTTCCTTTGTACATTATTTGTCATTTTTCCCTTGTTGCTTTTAATAATTTTTCTTTGTCTTTAATTTTTGTCAATTTGATTACTATGTGTCTCAGCATGTTTCTCCTTGGGTTTATCCTGCCTGGGACTCTCTGTGTTCCTGGACTTGGTTTACTGTTTCCTCTCCGATGTTAGGTAAGTTTTCGACTATAATCTCTTCAAATATTTTTTCCGGTCCTTTCTCTTTTGTCCTCTGGGACCCCTATAATGCGAACGTTGTTGGATTTAATGTTGTCCCAGAGGTCTCTTAGGTTGTCATTTCTTTTCATTCTTTTTCTTTATTCTGTTCCACAGCAGTGAATTCCACTATTCTGTCTTCCAGGTCCCTTATCCATTCTTCTATTCTGCTATTGATTCCTTCTAGTGTATTTTTCATTTCAGTTATTGTATTGTTCTTCTCTGTTTATTTGTTCTTTAATTCTTCTAGGTCTTTGTTAAACATTTCTTGCATCTTCTTGATCTTTGTCTCCATTCTTTTTCCAAGATCCTGGATCATTTTCACTATCATTATTCTGAATTCTTTTTCTGGAAGGTTGCCTATGTCCACTTGGTTTAGTTGTTTTTCTGGGGTTTTATCTTGTTCCTTCATCTGGTACATAGTCCTCTGCCTTTTCATTTTGTCTGTCTTTCTGTGAATGTGGTTTTCGTTCTACAGGCTGCAGGATTGTAGTTCTTCTTGCTTCTGCTGTCAGCTCTCTGGTAGATGAGGCTATCTAAGAGGCTTGTACAAGCTTCCTAATGGGAGGGACTGGTGATGGGTAGAGCTGGATGTTACTCTGGTGGGCAGAGCTCAGTAAAATTTTAATCCGCTTGTGTGCTGATGGGTGGGGCTGAGTTCCCTCCCTGTTGGTTGTTTGGGCCGAGGCAACCCAGCACTGGAGCCTACGGCCTCTTTGGTGGGGCTAATGGTGGACTCTTTGGTGGACTCCAAGGAGTACTTCCCAGAACTTCTGCTGCCAGTGTCCTTGTCCCTGCAGTGAGCCACAGCTGGCCCCTGCCTCTGCAGGAGACCCTCCAACATGCAGGTAGGTCTGGTTCAGTTTCCTATGGAGTCACTGCTCCTTCCCTTGGGTCCTGATGTGCACACTGCTTTGTGTGTGCCCTCCAAGAATGGAGTCTCTGTTTCCCCCAGTCCTTTCAAAGTCCTGCAATCAAACCTCGCTAGTCTTGAAAGTCTGATTCTCTGGGAATTCCTCCTCCTGTTGCCGGACCCCCAGGTTGACGTGGGGCTCAGAACCTTCACTCCAGTGGGTGGACTTCTGTGGTATAATTGATCTCCCATTTGTGAGTCACCCATCCAGCGGTTAAGGGAGTTGATTTTATCGTGATTGCGCCCTTCCTACCTTCTCATTGTGGCTTCTCCTTTGTCTTTGCTTATGGGATATCTTTTTTGGTGAGTTCCAGTGTCTTCCTGTCAATGATTGTTCAGCATTTAATTGTGATTCTGGTGTTCTTCCAAGAGGGAGTGAGCACACGTCCTACTCTGCCATCTTCAAGATGATCATATGGTTTTTATAATTCAATTTGTTGAAGAATTTTTTGATTTGCAGATGTTGAAAAATCCTTGCATCCCTAGGGTAAATCCCACTTGATCATGGTATATGATCCTCTTAATGTATTGTTGGGTTCGGTTTGCTAGTATTTTGTTGAGGATTTTTGTTTCTATGTTTAACAGTGATATTGGCCTGTAACTTTCTTTTTTTGTGGTATCTTTGTCTGGTTTTCCTATCAGAGTGGTGGGGCCTCACAATGAATTTAGGAGTGTTCGTTCCTCTGCAATTGTTTTGGAATAGTTTCAGAAAGATAGGTGTTAACTCTTCTCTAAATGTTTGATAGAATTCGTCTGTGAAGCCATCTGGTTCTGGACTTTTGCTTGTTGGGAGTTTTTTAATCACAGTTTCAATTTCAGTACTTGTGATTGATGTGTTCATATTTTCTGTTTCTTCCTGGGTCAGTCTTGGGAGATTGTACCTTTCTAAAAATTTGCCTATTTCTTCTAAGTTTTCCATTTTATTGGCATATAGTTATTCGTAGTAGTCTCTTATGATCCTTTGTATTTCTCTGTTGTCTGTTGCAACTTCTCTTTTTCATTTCTAATTTCATTGATTTGAGCCCTCTCCCTTTTTTTCTTGATGAGTCTAGCTAAAGGTTTATCAATTTTGTTTATCTTTTCTAAGAACCAGCTTTTAGTTTCATTGATCTTTTCTATTGTTTTCTTTGTCTTTCATTTACTTCTGCTCTGATCTTTATGATTTATTTCATTCCACTAACTTTGGGTTTTGTTCTTCTTTCTCTAGTGCTTTAGGTATAAAGTTAGGTTGTTTGAGATTTTTCTTGTTTCCTGAGGTAAGATTGTACTGCTATAAACTTCCCTCTTAGAACTGCTTTTTCTGCCTCCCCTAGGTTTTGGATCATCGTGCTTTCATTTTCATTTTTCTCTAGGTATTTTTTTATTTCTCCTTTGATTTCTTCAGTGATCCACTGGTCGTTTAATAGCATACTGTTTAGCCTCCACGTGTTTGTGTTTTTACCATTTTCTTCCTGTAGAGTTCTAACCTCAGTGTTGTGGTTGGAAAAGATGCTTGATATTATTTCAGTTTTCTTAAATTTACCGAGGGTTGCTTTGTGGCCCAGCATGTGATCAATCCTGGAGAATGTTCCATGTGCACTTGAGAAAAATGTGTATTCTTCTGTTTTTGGATGGATTGCTCTATAAATATCAAGTAAGTCCACCTGGTCTAATGTATCATTTAAGGCCTATGTTTCTTTATTGATTTTGTCTGGATGATCTGTCCATTGATGAAAATGGGGTGTTAAAGTCCCCCACTCTTCTGTGTTACTGTCAGTTTCTCCTCTCATGGCTCTTAGTATTTGCCTTATATATTGAGGTGCTCCTTTTGTGTATCTAGGTGCTCTAATATATAGTTGCATATATATTTATAATTGTTTTATCTTCTTGGATTGATCCCTTGATCATTATGTAGTTTCTTTCTTTGTCTCTTATAACAGTCTTTATTTTAAAGTCTATTTTGTCTGATATGAGTATTGCTCCTCCAGCTTTCTTTTGATTTACATTTACATGAAATACCTTATTCCATCCCCTCACTTTCAGTCTGCATGTGTCTCTAGGTCTGAAGTGGGTCTCTTACACACAGCGTATATACAGGTCTTGTTTTTGTATCCATTCAGCCAGTCTCTGTACTTCGGTTGGAGCATTTAATCCATTTACATTTAAGGTAATCCTTTTAATAAATTTATTTATTTTTTATTTTTGGCTATGTTGGGTCTTTGTTGCTGTGCTCAGGCTTTCTCTAGCTGTGGCGAGTGGGGGCTACTCTTCATCGCGGTACGCGGGCTTCTCATTGCGGTGGCTTCTCTTGTGGAGCACAGGCTCTAGGCGCACGGGCTTCAGTAGTTGTAGCACGTAGACTCTGTAGTTGTGGCTCGCAGGCTCTAGAGCACAGGCTCAGTAGTTGTGGCACACAGGCTTAGCTGCTCCATGGCATGTGGGATCTTCCTGGACCAGGGTTCGAACTCGTGTCCCCTGCATTGGCAGGTGGATTCTTAACCACTTCGCCACCAGGGAAGTCCTATGGTAATTATTGATATGTATGTTCTTATTGCCATTTTGTTAATTGTTCTGGATTCGTTTTGTAGGTCTTTTTTCTTTCCTTTCCTCTTGTTCTCTTGTGATTTGATGACTAACATTAGTGTTGTTTTTGGATTCCTTTTTCTTTTGTGTATCTATTGTAGATTTTCAGTTTGCGGTTACCATGAGGTTTTGATATAACAGTCTATATATAAACAAGATTGTTTTAAGTTGCTGGTCTTTTAATTTCAAATGCATTTCCAATATCCTGCATTTATACTCACCTTTTCTCATGATTGCTGGTTTCGATATCATATTTGTGTGTGGGTGATTTCCTACCTTTACTGTATGTTCACCTTTTCCAGTCAGCTTTTCCATTCATAATTTTCTTGTTTCTAGTTGTGGCCTTTTCTTTTCTGGCTAGAGAAGCTGCAAAGCTGGTCTGGTGGTGCTGAATTCTCTTAGCTTTTGCTCGTTTGTAAAACTTTTGATTTCTCTATTGAATCTGAATGAGAGCCTTGCTGGGTAGAGTATTCTTGGTTGTAGGTTCTTCCCTTTCTTCACTTTAAATACATCATGCCACTCCCTTCTGGCCTGCAGAGTTTCTGCTGAGAAATCAGCTGATAACCTTATGGGAATTCCCTCGTGTGTCATTTGTTGTTTTTCTCTTGTTGCTTTTAGTATTTTTTCTTTGTCTTTAATTTTTGTCAGTTTAATTACTGTGTGTCTTGGCATGTTCCTCCTTGTATTTATCCTGCCTGGGACTCTGTGCTTCCTGGACTTGGGTGACTGTTTCTTTCCCATGTTAGGGAATTTTTCAGCTATTCTCTCTTCAGATATTTTCTCAGGTCCTCTCTCTCTCTCCTTCTGGGACTCCTATAACGTGAATGTGGTTGCATTTAATGTTGTCCCAGAGGTATCCTAGACTGTCCTCTTTTCTTTTCATTCTTTTTTCCTTATTCTGTTCCATGGCAGTGATTCCCACCATTCTGTCTTCCAGCTCACTTATCCGTTCTTCTGCCTTAGTTATTCTGCTATTGATTCCTTGTAGTGTATTTTTTATTTCAGTTATGTATTCATCTGTCTTTTTTTTTTTACTTTTATGAGGATTGCCTTCCTCACCTTTTAACAGATTTTTTCTTTATTTAATTTACTAATTTATTTATTTTTGGCTGTGTTGGGTCGTTTCTGTGCGAGGGCTTTCTCTAGCTGCGGCAAGTGGGGCCACTCTTCATTGTGGTGCGTGGGCCTCTCACTATCACGGCCTCTCTTGTTGTGGAGCACGGGCTCCAGACGCGCAGGCTCAGTAGTTGTGGCTCACGGGCCTAGTTGCTCTGCGGTATGTGGGATCTTCCCAGACCAGGGCTCGAACCTGTGTCCCCTGCATTGGCAGGCAGACTCTCAACCACTGCGCCACCAGGGAAGCCCTGTCTGCTTATTCTTTAGTTCTTCTAGGTCTTTGTTACAAACATTTCTTGTTATCTTCTAGATCTGTGCTTCCATTCTTTTTCTGAGATCTTGGATCATCTTTACTGTCATTACT
The DNA here is from genome assembly GCF_003676395.1 of Aethalodelphis obliquidens. Taxonomy (NCBI): domain Eukaryota; kingdom Metazoa; phylum Chordata; class Mammalia; order Artiodactyla; family Delphinidae; genus Aethalodelphis; species Aethalodelphis obliquidens. The sequence goes on along the minus strand of NW_020837999.1, from coordinate 2,065,493 downwards.
CTGAATTCTTTTTCAGGTAGATTGCCTATCCACTTCATTCAGTTGTTCTTCTGGGGTTTTATCTTGTTTTCTTCATCTGGGACACATTCCTCTGCCTTTTCATTTTGTATAACTTTTTGTGATTGCAGTTGAGCTGGGTCTTGTCCCTCTGGTGGGCAGGGCCATGTCAAGGGGTATGTTTAGCAGGTAGCTGTATGCTCAGGAAGACTTTAAGCACCCTGTCTGTTGATGGGTGTGGCTGTGTTTCTGCCCTGTTCGGCCTGAGGTCCCAGCACTGGAGCCTGAAGGCTGTTGTGGGACCAGGTCTTGGTGAGAAAATAGCAGCCTCCAGCAGGGCTCATGCCAATGAGCACTCCCCAGAACTACTGCCACCATTGTCTTTGTCTCCACAATGAGCCACAGCTGCCCCCTGCCTCCACAGGAGAGCCTCCAATACCAGCAAGTAGGTCTTGTCTAGGCTCTTAGGAGGTCACTGCTTTTTTCCCTGGGTCCTGATGCACATGAGACGTTGTGTGCACCCTCCAAGAGTGGAGTTTCTGTTTCCCCTAGTCCTGTGAAATTCCTGTGCTCACACCCCACTGGCCTTCAAAGCCAGATTCTCTTGGGGCTCCTCCTCCTGTTGCCAGACCCCCAGGTTGGGGAGCCTGACGTGAGGCTCAGAACTTTCACTCCTGTGGGTGAACTTCTGTGATATAATTATTTTCTAGTTTGTGGGTTGCCTACCCAGCAGGTATGGGATTTGATTTTATCACAGTTATGCCCCTCCTACTGTCTTATTGTGGCTTCTTCTTTGTCTTTGGTTGTAGGATATCTTGTTTGGTCAGTTCCAGCATTTTTTTGCGGTTAAGTTCATTCTTTTGCATGTAGCTTCCCGGTACCATTTATTGAAGAGACTGTCCTTTCCCCATTGCATACTTATAGCTCTGTCGTAAATTAATTAACCATATATGTATGGATTTATTTCCAGAGTCTATTCTGTTACATTTATCTGTGTGTCTGTTTGTATGCCAGTACCATACTGCTTTGATTGCTAAAGTTTGTAATATAGTTGGAAATGTACACACTAGGAGTTCCCTCTTACTGTGTGCCACAGGCTCTAGAAATGGCTTGCAAAAAGTTAATTTTGAAATCAAGCTGTCCAATCCTATCTTTTTATGGCAGCTCCAACAGAAAGTCCTGCCTAAGGTCTGTTAGTAGTCAAGTTTGGGTCCCTGTTGGCCCAACCTGAATGCTTCACAAGCAGCTTCTTGCACTCAGTGGAAGCCAAACCACTCCTCCCCACCGTCACCCGCCTCCCGCAGGCCAGTACATGCTTGCTAGGGGACTTCCCCCAGCTTTAGGGTACACCCTGTGAGGAGAAGGAAGGAGTCTGGTTTTTCATCCAGGCTTGGAATGTGTGAAGGAGTGAGCTGTGGAGGGCAGATCTTGGTTCACTGTGGACCCACAAGACAAGGTGGAACCAGTTTAAACTGTTGCTGGGTTGGGATTTTGGTGTGTTAGTGGCAAGTCCTTCCTGGTCTGTAAATAAGGCTGACGGGACGCTACAATGCATTGCAAAGGAGGGCCTTTGGGAGCCCCCAAAGGTGATTTTCAGAGAAAAGCAGAGAAAGACTTTCTGATATGACTTGAGTGATCAGAATTAGGAGACAAGGACAGTAAATTCTGTGATACTACGTATCACCTTCTGAGGTAGCCCAGAAGTGCAGATCTCTTCCTGTTGCAGTGAATTAGGTAGGGGCTCCAAAATGCAGAGGCAGCAAAATAAGGAATCACCTTGGTTCACCAAGGCTTCTCCACCCAAGCCCTGGCAGGCGGTGGGGGCAGGGGACCCCTGGAACCATTCCTGCAGGCAGAGTCCTTTTCTCAGAACAGAAGGAAGCCTAGTGCCCAGCTACCTCAGGACGCCCTTTCTATTGCAGGGATCCTTTGACTTCGTGCGTGGCTTCTTCCCCCCTCCACTGCCTGGCTCCTTCCTCCCTCCTTCCTCCTACCAGGCCAAGCCTGCTTCTGCCTTGTGGCTGTGGCCGACCTTTCCCCAGCTTGGCTCGAGGTGCCAGGGCACTGACTTCCCTACCAGTTCTCAGCTTGGAAAACCTCACCCTTGCTGTTGCCAGGATTTCCTAATGCGACCCAGGTGACCTGCTATCTCTAGGCAAATATTTGCGTTTGTAGTATTTTGGTCATTGACCTGCTGGCAGTGCCCCTGTCCCACCACCTGCCCTTTCCCCCTAGTGACCCGGCGTCTGTGCACTGTCTGAGGCCACGGGGTCCTGATGAGCAGACACTGGCAGAGTGGAGGCAGGGCCAGGAAGAGAGCCACTGTGGACAAGCTACCCTTTGGGCCTACTGTGGCAGGGGATGCAGTGGCTGCACTGGCCCTGAAGGAGCCTTTGAGCCCCTAGGGAGGAAGATGCACACTGGTGACTGAGAGGCAAGGACATGGCTTCCAGTTCCAGTGGCCCCGGTGTGGGACCGGCCTGTGAGAGCCAGTGGTCCCCAACAGGCCTGGGTGGACTGTCTGGAGACCGTGGGCCAGCCAGGCTGTCAGTGCGGTGCAGCACCTTGCACCCCTGCCTCGGGCAGCCAGAAAGCAGCACCTCTAAACCCCAAAGTTTTCAGCTAGTCTAGTGATAGGTGGGGGAAGATGGTGTCTCTGGACTTGATTTCTACAATAACCTTACCTGTGTGGTGAGGACTCTTATATTTAAAAGAAAAGCACAGCTGATTCAAATTGATGGTGTAAACAAATCCAGTGGTTTAATCCTGAAAAAAATCCTAAACCTGCTATTTGAAGTGAAGTCCTAGCGGCTCTGCTGGCCCCCCTGCAAAGTGGTGGTGTCGGATGGCGGAAAGGAGGAGGTGGCAGCTGAAGCAGGGGGTGTAGTGGGGAGCGGGGCTATGGCTAGAGTTGCCCCAGCACTCAGCCAGTCCTTCATCTGGGCCTGAGGAATTTGGGGCCCCTGGCCAAGTACTAACTAACTACTTGGTTAGTAGTTAGTAACATTGACTAACTAACTACTAACATTGACTACTTTTGCCCATTTCTACCAAGTACAGAAGGCTCTGGAAATGAAGTCACGGGGCAGGACAGGCACAGTGGAACTCTGGGGATCAGAGCTACTGGCCTCTGCCGTTGAAGCTGTAAAGTGAAGAGGGTAATTAATGCCTGTTCTCTTTGGGCTGCTGTCAGAAAAAGAATGGATAGAAAGGGCTTTGAAAAATGCAGAGAACTATACAAATGTCAGTTACTCATGGAATCAAAAGCCTTGTACCCCAGCACACAGCAGGTGCTCACAGAAGTGTCTATTTTTTGACTGACCACTGAATCCAAGGTGACCTAAGGAGGGCTTCTTAAATTGTCTGCTTCAAGGCTCTCATCTTACAAATTAGGAAACTAAGGTTCAGAGAGAGTCAAGTTTGTATCTGTTCTTCAGGGAAGACTTAGCAGTTAAGGCTGGGTTTTGTGATCACAGTTCTGGAGAGGTCTTTGAGCCTCTTTCCTCTGTGGTGAGATTTCATGTCGTCCTGTCCCGGAGCCAGGGGAGAGAGTTCGTTTCTAGAGGTGCCTTCTGTCCCTTGATCCCTTCAGACCTCCCAGTCAGCAGGCAACCTGGGAGGCTGTGCAAGGGAATTGAAGTGTTCCAGGAAGGCAACATCTGTTTAAAGGTGTAATTGTTGGTGCCTGAGGAGCTGAAGACTAGGGGTGGGGTTGGAATAGAAAAGGGGCCCAGGTTATGTATTGGTGGGTGAGATAAAGCCTGTAACGTGGAGGAAGAAATTCAGAAGGGAGGTGGAGATAGTGTAGATAAACATGCAGAGATGTCCATTTATTCAGTAAACATTTAATAACTATTGAGCGCCTGATAGGTGCTAGGCACTGGGTTACCACAAACAGGCTAAGCTTATGCTCTCAAGCAACTTAGTGTCAGGTGGCTTTCTGGGCAGAAATGGGGAAGGCACTGGAGTCTGTGCCCCTGGGGCTGAGCAAGTGAATCCTCTTCCTCTCCCTTTCACCCTGGATGCCTGTCCTGCAGCCCATGGAAAGGTAAACCCACCTTTGCCTCCTGTGAGGAATGCAGGATTGGGCAATCCCTTGGCAGTGGGCAGGTCTTGCCTCAGCTGATGCAACTGTGGTCTTGCGTGTACACAGATGACCTGCCTGGCAGGCCTTCCTGCAGGAGGAGGAGTCGGGCCACAGCTTCAGGAAGTAGAAGAGTGTCGTCATAAGCAGCTTCCCCAGCTATAGATGCCAGGGGAAGTCTGGCTGAGCAGCTGAACTTGAGCAGGGAACCCCCCAGCCTCTCTAGCTGGGGGCTCATGGCCTCAGGTAAAATCTAGCTCAGTGGTCAGCTTATCCACTTGGAAGCCAAATAAAAAATAATGAAATCTAAGACATGACACCATAAAACTCCTTGAAGAGAACATAGGCAAAACATTTTCTAACATAAGTTGTGGCAATATTTTCTTGGATCAGTCTCCCAAGGCAAAAGAAATAAAAGCAAAAATAAACAAATAGGACCTAATCAAACTTAAAAGCTTTTGCACAGCAAAGGAGCCCATCAACAAAACGAAAAGACAACCTGCTACGGAATGGGAGAATATATTTGTAATGCAACCAACAAGGGCTTAATTTCCGGAAGATACAGACAGCTCATACAACTCAATATCAAAAAAAAAAAAAATCAAAAAATGGTCAGAAGACCTAAATAGACATTTCTTCAAAGACATACAGATGGCCAACAGGCACATCCAAAGATGCTCAACACTGCTAATTATTAGAGAAATGTAAATCATAACCACAATGAGGGGACTTCCCTTGTCCCCTCACAATTCCAAGCAATGAGGTGGCTCAGTGGTTAAGAACCCACCTGCCAATGCAGGGGACACGGGTTCGATCCCTGGTCCGGGAAGATCCCACATGCCGCAGAGTGACTAAGCCCGTGCGCCACAACTACTGATCAGCCCGCAGGCCTAGAGCCCATGCTCCACAACAACAGAAGCCACTGCAATGAGAAGCCCGTGCACCACAATGAAGAGTAGCCCCCGCTCGCCGCAACTAGAGAAAGCCCGCATGCAGCAACGAAGACCCAACGCAGCCAAAAATAAATTAAAAAAAAAAAAAAACCACAATGAGGTATCACCTCACACTGATCAGAATGGCTATCATCTAAAAGTCTACAAATAATAAATGCTGGAGAGGGTGTAGAGAAAAGGGAACATTCCTGCACTGTTGGTGGGAATGTAAATTGGTGCAGCCACTATGGAAAACTGTGGAGGTTCCTCAGAAAACTAAAAATAGAGCTACCATGTGATCCAGCAATCCCACTCCTAAGCATATATCCAGAAATGATAAAAATTCTAATTTGAAAAGATACATGCAGTGTTCTTTAGCAGCACTAGTGTGCTGTTCTTTAACATCCCAGTTTTCATAGCAGCACTCTACAATAGCCAAGACATGGAAACAACCCAAATGCCTATCAACAGACGATTTGTTTAAGAAGATGTGGTATACACACACACACACAATATGGAATGTTAACCTCCCATAATAAAGAAATATTGCCTTTGCTGGATGGACCTAGAGAATATCATACTAAGTGAAGTAAGTCAGAAAAAGACAAATATTATGTGATATCACTTATATATGGGACCTAAAAAATAATACAAATGAATCTATATACAAAACATAAATAGATCCACAAACGTAGAAAACAAAGTTCTGGTTATCAAAGGGGAATGGGGAGGTGATAAATTAGGGGTACGGGATTTACAGATACTATATAAAATAGATAAGCAACAAGGATTTACTGTATAACAGCGGGAACGATATACCCAACAACAATATTATAATCACCTATAATGGAAAATTTTCCCAACAATATTGTAATCACCTATAATGGAAAATAATCTGAAAAAATATATATAAAACTAAATCACTTTGTTGTTCATCTGAAACTAACCCAATATTGTAAATCAACTCTACTTCAATTTAAAAAAATCAACAACAGAATCTGTTAACCGGGCTTGTCTCTTTCAGTAACCTTGCGGGCAATATCATCAATGAGGTAGTCCTGAACCTGCTTAAGGCTGGGTGGTCCCGGGAAGAAATTGGGATGGAGCACTTGGAGCCCCAACTCCAGGCTGGGATTGTGGAAGCCACAGGTAAGTGACTCCCAGCCTTGCAGAAAATAAGCCTCTGTTGAGAGGGGAGGAGGAGGGTGATGCGTATGTACTAGAAGGTGTACTCATGAGATAGGGCATTCAGGATCACAGAGGATGCGTCATATAATCATCTCGTTGTCAACTTCAGATAGGCACTAGAAAAGTGCCAAGAAAGCTGAAGTCCTTTTCTGAAAGTCCTTTGTAAGGGAGTAGTTGGCCGTGGCCATACAGGCAGTGGTCTATGGAGTATGCAGACCCTGAGGAAGAAAGTCTCACTGTGAGAGCCTCAGTGGCTCAGCCTCCAGTTGGATAGGTAGGGTCACTCCACCTTCTGCTTTCTGCCATCCAATGAAACCATAACCTGGCAGGCATAGCCCCTCTCCCCCTCTCACACATCCAGTTAATCATGGCCCTGTTTCCCTAAAGGAAGACACAGTTGCATAGTTCTTGACATAAAGTTCAGACAGCCCTCCTGGAGTTGGCATATAAGAACAAACCTTGCCCAGGCCTAAGGGTGGGGGACACCTCATAATTCCAGTTGGGTTCAGCCCCAGGTCAGACTCCATGTAACTTTGCTCTTGATTTTAGACAGTGGCTTTGGACACAGCTGTCTTGTGAAGGAAAACCTGATTGACTTCTTCATCCCCTTCCTGCCACTGGAGTACCGTCACGTGAGGCTGTGTGCACGTGATGCTTTCCTGAGCCAGGAGCTCCTGTATACGGAAGAGGCACTAGATGAAATCGCCAAGATGATGGTGTACGTCCCCAAGGAGGAACAACTCTTCTCTTCTCAGGGATGCAAATCTGTTTCCCAGAGAATTAACTATTTCATGCCTTGAGAGCTAGATGACAACTTCCCAAAGCTGCCTTCCTTCCACTAATAGGATCCTGGGGCCTGTCAGCACACTGTCCAGGACGTAACGGGTTGGAGGGGCAGGCTAGCATCCAGCAGCCACAAGCACAAGTGGTGTGTAAAAGGGAGGCCTTAAATCAGAGACAGAGCCAATTCTTAAAATCACTTGGTGCCTTACAGAGCCACATTCCAAAATGTGGGCCAGCTGGTTGGAGAAAGTCATGTGGGAGATAAATCCCAAGGATTTATTAGCATATCAGCTCCTGCCTGCAGATGCCTGGACTTGGGGGTTGGGCCTGAGGCTGCAGTATCCTCAGCGACAGAGAAGGGAAAAATTAACTTCTGCTTACCAGTGGCAGGAACTGGGTGGGTTAGCTTTCAAGTTGTTGTTCCCAGAGGGAAGCTGATCAGCTTCTATCTGTGAGATCAGGAAAGAGCCTCAGGCTGAAGGAAAAAGTGCACAGAGGAAGATTTTTTTTTTTTTTAATCAGGTCAGTGTAGGCTAAGCCTTGTTCTGCTCTGCAGATTTAAATCAATTAAAATTATTTTTTTTTAAGTTAGGGACCTTGACATGATTTTATCATATGTAAAGATTAAAATTTTGTATTTTTCTAAAACCCTCGGCTTACTTACCTTCTTACTGAGCCCTAGTAATCGTGCTCACTCAGCAAAATTCCACATGCCAGGTAACACTGATGGGGACTGGTGGAGACGGGGGACATATACTGGCACTCACAGAGCTGACAGGGTGACTGCCTCGTCTGCCAGTTTACTTCAGTTTGCTTTGGAACCACATCAGCTGAGCCAGGCTATCTCAACCTCTTACTGAAGAGGCATCCACAGCATACTGCCCTTATATATATGAAAACAGCACTCCTGTGCTCCCAGCTTTAAAAAGAAAAACAGTCATCGTTGAGGATTGAATGGCCATGTGTAAACGTGTACATTGTGCCTCTATACACAGGAGGTGCTCATTATGTGTTTTTCCCCTTCCCTTGATTCTTCCCTTCTACCACACTTACGGAATTACACACACACGGCTCTTTTATATGTGTCATCACCTCACGTGGCCCTCTTATTTACAGTCCTCCCAACCCTCTCACCTTTAGCCCTGGTAAAATGGAACACTTCTGCTTCTCTCCTGTTTAACACTTTATTACATTCATTTACTTGAATTCATTTACCTCTAGGTTAGGCAGTACCTAGCCTGAGCAATATTAGATACCCAATCAATACTCACATGAATTAAAGGAACTTAGTTTTACACCACCCATGGGACAGACGTAAACCTGGCCTAACTGCACAATAAAATGGGGGCCGGTTTTAGGTGCTGGCTCCTTGTCTCACTCTAGAGCATTTCAGGAACAGCATGCAGCCACCCAATCCTGTAACATGCTCAGATCTAAACTCTGTAAATACACACTTTAAAAGGTATGTTCTATAGCTTTAGGTCTCAGAGCCACAGAGCAGCTGACATGCTTTTAGCACTGGCCGGCCATGTTTGATGTCATAAACATTGGGTCTGAATCTCATACCTCGGGAACCAAAACAAGCAGCAGGCTGCAGTGGTTCCGAACACTCCTCTGGAGCCAGACTCCTCTGCTCAGCGGCTCCGCCACTTGCTGCTTGCTGTTGAGACCACGGGGAAAGCTACTGGCTTCAGTTTAACTTTGGTTTCCACTTCTGTAAAAATGAGCATAACTGTACCCACCTCACAGGGCTGTGAGAATTAAATGAATTAATATTTATCAAGTACTCAGCACACAGAACTTTAGGTGTTTTAAGAATAATAAAACCTAGTAAAACTGCTGTCAGTTTTGGCACCATACTCAAAGCCCAGGCTGGGCCTTTCCCTCCATTCTAATTCTTGGAACCCTGCAAGTTTTGTTTTAGGTAACTAACATTTGCAAACATACCATGTGTCATACTACGTGCTAAGCGCTCTATAGCCTAGTCGATACCTCATGTAATACTTAACACTTAGGGACCAATTTAATCACCATTTAATGACTGAGAAAATTGGGGCTCTGAGAGGTTAAATAACTTGGGTTAAGTCACAGAGCTAGTCAATGAAGGAGTGGGATTCAACCCGGGCAGTCCAACTCCAATTCCTATGCATTAATGACAATGTTTCTAAAATGATTTTCTTGGCAAATGCCATAGCCTCGGGTGTGGAAAGTGTGTGGAACAATGGGAGGTTGGAAAGTGGGTGGAAACAATGGGAGGTTCTCCTTGAATGACTCTGAAACAAGCCTTCCTAAACTAAACCAGAAATGCTTGGGAGAAAAGGACCGAAAGTGGCATGTTAAGGAGGTGTATAAACTGATGCTTACAGGGTCAGGGAGGACAGTTTTTCCTTTTCCCCTTCTAGCATCTTTGGCTGGCCTAATAATTAAATCGACATAAGATTAACAGGAGAAAAACAAAAGTTTAGTAAAATGTACACATGAGAGAGACCCAGGAAAACTAACTCCAAAATGGCAGAAACTATCACCTTAACTACTATTTTCAGCTAAAGACAAAAGCAGATATTGGGGCTGGTAGGTCAGTTATGGACGGTTACCAGGAAAAGCACAGTAAAAACAATTGTGAGGTTGTTATGCAAATTTACGTCCTCACCTCCTCCACTGATAAGTTTCTAGAGTTTCATCCTCCTCTTCTTGGTAGAGCAAGGGAGACACCCTTACAAATGGAGATTTCCCTCACAACTGTAAATCTCTTACAAAAGGGTAACTTAGTTACTCAGGTTTCGCCTGTGTCTGCAGTTTCTTAAAGATAACCAGCTTAAAATAACCCTTATGCCAAAGAGGCATATTTTGGGGTGGCAAATTCTGCTCCCCTACAACAGCCATTCTGATTGGACTGTATGTGTGCATCGCTTGAGTATATCCTACTCATCCTGAATTAAAATGTTACTTCTAAAAGCAATGAATCATTCATTTTTTTTTAAATTGAAGACCAAGTCAAACAAGACTAGAACGTTCCCTGTGAGGTTCTACACTTACTCCATTAATGCTGCTTTGGCTCAAAACATTTTTACAACTTATTTGAAACTGTCCTCAGAATGAACTTTGAGAGAATTAAGCCTCATTTTACAGTCACCTCATGTTGGATGGATGGACAGACCCACATACACATCACCCACCTTATGTATCAGCTGGGCTCCAGATGATGCCTTTGGCCATTTCCAAAACTGTAATCCATCAAAGGGTGAGTAGCCACCCCCATAGAGGACCATTCTAAAGAATATGCCAGAGGGATGCTTGCTAAAATCAGCTTCTTTACCTTACAGATATCTATTTTATGTAGAGAGAGAGAGAAATTATGCTTAGATTACCCATCAGTTAAAATTATAGGAGAAACACTCCAATCACAAGCCCACATTGCCAATAAAATATTGCAACCTTTATTTAAAATAAAACACAAGTTGGCAAGCCTTGTGAGACAACAGGCAGACAGCATTCCCCTTTCAAGGGCCTCATTATTTACATCAAGTTTAACACTGTTAGCAGTTCACAGTCAGACAACAGGGTGAAAGTATTAAATTAGAAAAACAAAACACCTGAAAATATATTACAATAACAATTAAGAACAAATACCTGACAACACTGGTAGTGTGACCCATGATTGATGTGTTTTCAATTAAATCCCATATTGTCTCACTGTGTCCCCTTAGCAATGCACACAGGGGTAGGCCCTCCAGACTTCCCCCTCTGTGCACCCACCACACATACACCTGCAGAGCGTGACCTTTGGTATAAATATTAAACAAGTTTTAAAGAATCTGAATCATACGTTTTAAGGACAAACTTCCATCAACCACCTTGAAATGTTCAAACTTATTTTTGCCAAGCAAGCACAAAACCGGGGTTTCTCCACTGATAGTCATGACAGAATCAGACTGCAAAGAAGGAAAAGCGTGGGGTCTACCCAGGAGACAGGGGGTTCTGAGCATGCATTAACAGCTCAGTCGGCCTGTTCATGGCAAACACACTAACCAGGGCACAGCTTCCATTCACCACAGGGAAAAATCTGATTAACTCCTCTCTCACTCCCCTCCTTTCTTAGTGAGCACAACAACAGTGTATGTACGTAATGTGGACTCAATCGCATGTACCCTCTACACAGATCTGAGATATGAGGGTTTTCAAACATATGCCCTAGAGAACTGTTAAGATGAGTACCTCATTGTTCCTTCTAGCTGCTGAATACTCATTTCTCTGAAGGACAATCAGCCTAATCAGGGTGATTTCTCAAGACCTCAGCAAATTTCCCTCATGATGAAGTCCCAAGAAGAGTGGTCACAGTGAAAACTGGTTTGTCAAAATGGAGGAAGGCTGGTTATCTGGCCCTCATCTACCGGAAACATCTGCCTCTTGGCATTCTTGCCACTTACAACACACGGTACGGTACTTCAGAATTGTACAGAATTTGGATTCTCCACCAATGACCCTAAAGCACTGCAGGATCCTGCAGTACCTTCCGAATCAAGAATAAATTTATGTGGCATATCTGTGTTATTGTTGTTAGAACTGCTGAAGACTAATTGCCTTTATATGTGAAAATTTTACTAACCAAAAGTCCCATTCTGTAACTAAAGTTTATGACATGATTTAAAGCTCCTGAGGCTCAGAAGCAAATCTAAGCGAGCTCCAACCATACACACCCTTGGTATCTCCTTTCTTAAAGCCTGCTGGCATTTGACAGTCCACCTCCACCGTGTTTTAGAGTTAAGTAGAATGATCCAAGACCTCAAGCCCTGTGCGCATAGCTCGGCAGCTTGGAATGACATGCAGGATCCGGAAACTTGCTGCTTCGAGTACAATGATGAACAAAGAATCTCAAAGAACGGACATAGTCGGTGTGCACGTGTGTGGGGCCTGGCCTTTCAACTTACAAGGAGATGTCCCTTCCCTTAGATGGTCTGCAGGTTTGAAGATCTGCTCACACGCCATCTGTGACCTCAGGCTGAGGTAACAGGGCCTTGCTACTGTGTTCAGGTCACAGAGCAATGGAGAGGGTAAAGGATATAATTTTTCTAGGAGAGGTAAACAATTTCAAACTCATAATTGTACATAGTGCACTTGGAGGGTGGGAAGGGTCCAGTTAGAGCATCCTCCCCCCAGCTCACCAAGGGGATGGAGAAAAGTGCAGCAATTTACCAAATCAGCACCCCATGTGGAGAGAACATCTCACTGATGGGGGCTTTGAGCCACTGCTACCAAAAAGTTCATTTCCACCAGTTTTAGTCTGATATTTGTGCAACATCAACCTAGCTGACAATCTTTTCTTCTGCAAAACACATGAAACCCATCTTTGAAGGCACAATCCTCTAGGAATGATCTCTACCACTCCAAGTCAGCTCAGAATCAAGATGACCTGCCCAGGCCTTCTCACCCGGAGAGAAACGTTGGATCTTCTTACCCTGATTATCACAGGGTGGAATCTTCCCTAATTTCCTGTCCTTTGGATCTAGGATATTGAGTCAGAAGTGAAGGAAATATCATCTTGCACACTTGTTATCTCAAGATACAATGGAACATATACACCTCAGGTGGGTGGCATGAAAACCAGCAGCCCCAGAGCAGAAACTCATCTTTTGGGACACTGTAGTAAACTTCACAAAAGACAGGCTGGAGCTAAGACAAGTCACTTGGGTAGATGCTCTGGAGCAGGGTGCAGCTCATTCCGCAGCCCTGAAATCTACCCCCCGCCCCCGCCAAGTAATACAGGAGGGCAGAGGATGGCAGTGAAGTTCTGGCTGTAGCAGAGCTGCAACAAAGCAGGTAACAGTAATTGTTACTCCAGGCACTGTTAGCTTGCCAAAAAAAGCTAGCCTTGTATTATATTTTTAAAAGTCTGATAGCTGGAAAACTGGAACTCTATCCTGACTGTTAAGAGTGGGACAAGTTTCAGAACCAGCCCAAGGCCTCTCCTCTCTGACCAGTGAGGCCTACAGCAATTTCCCTGTGTTGTCACGTGGAAGGTACAGGCAACCTTAGGGCTGCCTTTCCCTATTTCTCCCCTGCTCCCACATATCCCAGACTGAAGCAGGAATTTACAAAAGAACTGAGCTACTGGCTTGACAGAAGCTAAGACAGAGATATAGATAGCTGAAGTCCATCAATACATACGAAGAAACTTATATCCAGAGAAACTTACCTAAAGATGACTGGTCATAACAGATGCTTGGAGCACAGAGATGGCCCCCAAATCCAGGTAGAACAAGTTAATGTAAGCAAGATGATGAAACCCCAAAATCATCAAGAATAAAAATGTAGACAACCCTGTCAGCTCAACATGGACTCCTGGGGGAGCATAGCCTGATAGTAACGATGACATCGGTAGCAAAAATGGAAGGGAGTGGGAGAGGTCAGAATGCAGTAGAGCTACAAACTCAGATGTGGCCACCAAAGCAATTTACTCTTTTTCTAAATAATTTAATAGGTGACCTATGTTCAGCTACTCCTCTTAGGGGGGAAAAAAAAAAACTAAACAGGGATGATGAATATCAAGCTCATCTACATCTGGTAGGAAATCCCAGAAAAGTAATTCCCAAAGTGCACTGGTTCTACAGCCATCCCATCTCTGCCCCCACCCCACCCCACCCCCAAAAAACCCAACAAAACTATGCAGGACATAGGTTAAAAAAAGACACTGTCAACATGAACAGGTAACGAGTCTGCTCCCACATTTAGGTACTAAATGGCTGAGCACGTGCTGGACAAACGTTCAAGGATGAGAGGGCCACACTCTTCTTGAATCAAGGTCCCTAGAAGAGCTGCTTTGTTCTGGAGTGAGTGCATGTTACTATTTTTTAAAGATTAAACCAGAAAGTTGGTCCCTAGTTTTCTGAAGTTATTCAGCACTGAGCTACAATTTTAGCAAAACACTTACTATACCTGCACATATTCATTTAGCAGTTTCATATTTAAAAATGTGATAAATTACAGAGCTGATTGTTCATATATCTGCATTTTCAGGTCCCCCACAGGCAAAAGCTTGTAAGTCAATCAACATCTAATTAACTGTTTTAACTTCTCAATAGACATTACTAATACAACTTTATAGTTATATTACACTTGATACTTTTCTCAAAGTGCTTTCATATACATTACCTCATAGCTATCAAAATGATATGGAACAATAAAGTTTGTTTTTTTAAGAAAAAGGAATGTAGGACTAGGTTTTTTAAAACTTAAGTTGTTATTTCTTTATTACAAAGTGCAGATTGCTGTGTCGCTGAGGTCTGTCCAAAAGAATGACCCCATATAATTTTTTAAATTACTGAGTTCTACTGAATGCCTGCTTTGCTAGTGTTGCCATTACTCAACATTCAAGTCCCTTAAGGTCAGGGAATGCCAGGAAAGTGTGCTTTAGAAAGTGTGCAGCACTGTGCAGACTGATTGTCTGAGCCTTTTTTTTTTTTTTTTTTTTTTTTTGCAGTGTCTCACAAGGCAACAGGAATGGTGGAAAGACCCCACAATGAGAAAGTGAATAAGACCCAACTCTAGCCTTGGCTCTGCCACTAATTAACTGCTCTGAGAATATGGGCAAGTAACTTAACCATCCTCTCTTCCAATTTCTTAAGCTGTAAAAAAAAAAAAAAAAAAGAGTTGGGGTATTGCTAGTGTTCACACAGTGCTGGGTGTCTGAAACACCTGGAGAGATTCTTGGAAAACACACTGGCTGAGACCCAACCCCACGGGGAATTCTTGATCTGGGGTGAGGCCGACGCATCAGGTTTTTTGTTGTTTTTCTTTTTTTAAACCCCAGGAAATTTTGTTGCACATCCTTGGCTAAGACTCACTGGAATAAGCGTTAATAATAATAGTAGTAGTAGTTAACATTTATGGAGTACTCATTACATGCCAGGCACTCAAGCTAACTATTCTACACACATTATCTCATTTAATCCTTACAACAACCCTGAGGTAGTTACTATTATTATCCCTGTTTTCCAATGAGGAAACTAAGGCCCAGGAAGGTTAAGTGACTTGCCTTCTAGACTGGCTTTAGAGTCTAAACTCTTAACCACTATCTAAACTGTATCCTTGAAGCTCAAAATCTCCATGATTTTGTTAAATAAATATGGGTGGTGCCTTAGGAAAGTCAGCATTTTATTAACTGGGCACTATTTTACTAGCTAACTTGCAACTGAATTGTAAGAAAATTCTAACTTAAACCCCATAATTCAGCTGAGAAAGGGTCTCCACTATAAGAACCTCAATGTCATCTGGAGAAACACTGAATAAATTTCTCAGGGCCAATTTTTTTTTAAGGCTATATCTCTGAAAATCATGATGGAGATCTGTAGGAAAATATACACATTTTTACACAAAGCCTTTTAAGAAAATACTTCACGTAAAGCACAATCAAGATGTATTCTAAACACTGCATTTTAAGGTAGTAAATCTAAACTGAAATCATATTATCTGTGCATGAAAAGACTGAAGGTGTGGTAACCCCAAAGGTATATAATACGTATAACCACTTTAGAAAGTTTTCAACACCTTGTAGAAGGGCTTTTGCTATCTGCTTTGTTTTCAAACTAGATAAGAATTAAACTACATTTTCAGTTTCTAAAAGCAGTTTTCTCTGCTTTGAATTCAAACTTTTAAATTTACCTATGGTTATTTAAAAAATCTGGTCCTTTTCAAGTAGATAATGGAAAAAACCTAAGTTACACTTTTATAGTAAGTTGACAGTGCCTCTTTAACCTGAACCCTGAGCCCTCAACTCCTGAAGTTACACAGTTAAAGCATCACGTGGCTGGGTGTGCTACAACAGTCAATGCTACTCTTGACAGTGATGAGAAAAAAATCCATTCTGTTCATGAACTTACTGAGCACCTACTGTGGACGAGGCAGAGCCAGGTGCGGCACCTGAGAAAGACCCAGCCCCCACCCTCAAAGACTGTTCTTCGATGAGAAAACCAGGGAGCTTAAATACACTCAGTAGTGTTCCTCCAAGGCTTATTTTCAGAGCACTCAAGGAAAGATCCCTTGCTTTAAAAAAAAAAAAAAAAATCCCCTGAAAAACAATTAGAATCCCTCAAGTTGCATCCACAATGACAGGGATAAACTTAAAAAGCAGCATAACAATATTCCAAAGTTTTAGCTTTCCCTGCCCCACCCTTAAAAGGCTAATTGCTAAAACGATTTCAAGTTTATGGAAATATATGATGAAGGAGAGTGGCGAAGAAGAAGGTAGGAGGACTGTTGGTTTTTAAATCCAAGTTAAAGGGAACTCTTCCAACCATTATAAGGAGATTAGCCAGATCACTAGTTGCCTGTGCTCCACCAGTAGGTAACAGACAGACAGGGATCACCCAACCCCTGAAAGGAATGCCCGGTATTGTCTCCTCCCTTCTTATCCTTCTCTTGGCCTGGGACTCCTCTGGAACACCCACAGTAAGAATCAGTTCCTTTCTTTCTAATGAAAACTAAATTTCCTCCCTGGTCAAAGATGCCAAACTCTATCCAAAACGCTTTTCCCCCCTTAGTATTCTAGCCCAATTAGTATAATCTCAGCAGTTTTAAATTTCATTATCTGCTGCTGAGCAAAGAAGAGAATGAAAAACTTGTATTCATATATAACAATACTGCACTGAAGAGCTTTCCAGAGAGACTCTCAAAGGGATAACTATACACTTATTTGCAAAACACCCTTGATAACATGTATCATTACCTCCATTTAATAGATTAAGAGATGGGGCTATGGCCTGACAGTGGATTGATGACAGAGCCAGGAAGAAAACTCACTGTTCATCAATGTTGAATTCCTATCTTCCTAAGTTAATATTCCTTTGGGAGGAAAAAATGTATTTTTTTTATATTGCGTTCTCCTTGGAGGCAGGAATGGAGAGGGCATAAAGTTTTAAGAAGAGAATGAAGTGGTCACTGGAATTAGACCTGATGTCGAAAGTATTAATAATATCTAACCAATTAAACTTGGTTCTAAATTAAGAAGTGATCCTAATTAACTTCCATAACAACAACTGAATAGGAAAGGAAAAGGAATCATTAGGTTTCTGGGATCTAATTGGTGTCCCCCGAAAATAACCTGCTCCTTCAACTATGCATTCTTAAAATAGAGGTGAAATGATAAAATAAATATCAAAGAATATTCCCAATATGATCTTTACAAACAAGCTCAACAATTGGCAGGGGGAGTATGTGAGAGGAGAAAAGCATGTGAGAATAATTTAGGGTGATTCATTTGAAACTGTAGAGTGAGAGAATGCTTCTCCCTATTCTCCACCTAGATTGGGTCTAAGGTGATAAGGGAGGGAGGGGAAACAGCCATTAGGACCAAGCCAGCTTCTCCACTCAGTCACAGACCTCTAGGCTGACCACTGGATTTCAAGAAGACACCCTTTCCCTGGCATTTTAGTTGATAAAGAAACATATAGCTGCTCAAGTCCTTTGCCGGTATGTCAGTATGCAGGGGCACTGTAACAGAAAAGGATTCCCCTGTGAGACCTGTACATGACCATTGTTTTCAATAATGTTCAGTGTTGGTTAATGCCCTGAATGCTGCCAGGAATAAAGGAAGACAGCCTGCCCAGCAAGGGGGAGAAAAGAATTACCAAAGAGACTCCTATGCCTATGGTTTACAAGATAGGCACCAACAAGCAGAAAGCCAATCCTGATCCATTTGGAAACAATATACTAGCCTGGGAGAAGTGGCTTCTGCTAAGTAATGTAAGATTTTAGGAGAAGGCTTCAATCTCCCTAAATATACTTCCTAGCATTCTTTACCTCCTGTACCAATTAATACACCTATGGAAAACAGGACAGAAGCATACTGACAGAACCACATTTCCCAGTTTTGCATCTAGCCATCTGATCTGCAGTTCTTACTGCAGCAGTGACCTGTGGAAGCGAGGCTAACAGTAGCTTCCAACAGCCTTGAACAAAACTTCTCTTGGCACATTCCCAGCTTTCTTCTGTCCCACCCAATAAGTTAGATGAGTTGGAGCATAATCACCATTAGTACCTACTGGGGCCCCAAGTCAATTCCCTTCTGTGTGGTGCAGAATGAGTGCCACAGCCAACGCACTGTCTGGGCACAGTCCCTGCGGCCCTGCTGGAGCAGCCCTAACCAGCTCACATCACTCCAGGTAAGAACGGGCTGGATTTGGTTCTTCATGGCACGACATATGCATGTTCCCTGATGTCCCAGTGCAGCTTCCAATCCGGTCCACAACTGCCCTGCCCCCATCTATTTTCCCTCTCCTATGGGTTTTGCTTTTTGTTATTTTTGAGATGAACCTGTAAACGTGAGAACTCAGAGATCTGAGGTACTTCACAGAAACACACTCAAGTATCAGTCTTCCACTTTTTGAAACGAGAACACAGGAAAACAAGTCCCTTTTCCTCTCCCCTCAGAAATGTGTGCATCTTCCCACCCGGCTAACGGTGGCTACCTCTGCACCACATCACTGATTTCCTGTACACATGACAGTAAGTTGTTAAGGACAGGGTTTGCCCCGGGCACACCAGCAGCTGCAGAAGACACCTGCAGCTCCTGCAGGCTGAGTTCCAGTTTGCTCACAGCCTCGCGGAAGGCAAATTTGTTGCGAGTTTGGGGGATGCAGTCCACATAGCCTGAGCAGTAGTCGAGCAGCTGGTGTCCAGTGTCCACCAGCTGGCTGTTGGGCACAGGTTCTGTGATTGCACTGGACAGTAGGTCAGCACATTCCAGCAGGGCCTCCTTACTGATTTTGTCAGCTGAGATTTTCTCAGCCACCTGTCTGGTTTTTCTCAGAGCCACTTTAGTACCTGCTGTGCCATTGGCCATTTTCGCTGGTGAGATGGAAGATGTGGGCAGAGGCACTTGAGGTGGAGGCATTACAGGCCTCCCAGCTTTCCCACTGATGGGCACTGCCCCTGGAGCCGCCTTCTTCTCTCCCTCCTGTGTTTCTGACGTGGGCTCTTCCGCGGAGTCTGAGCACACGGCCGGATGCTGCAGTAGTCTCACCCCTGGCGGCGGGGGTGGGGCACACTTTGGTTTTACCCGGCGGGGTCGGTCCTTGTCTCCAGAGGAAGTGACCTGATGCTCAGACAAGAGCTTGAACTTATTCCCCTGAGAGTCTGTGCCGATGAGCTGCACGTCAGCTGGAGTGTGCTTCAGAGTGGGTGAGATAAGGACTGGCACTTTGTGGTTGTGAGTGGTCGGGAGGACCGCCGCAGCCTTGGCCGGGGCAGCCCAGCCTGTCTGCTCGCCATCCTCTGACACTCCAGCCATGCCAAGTCGTGCCCCACCATTCCTCTCTCTGCTCTTGGGGGCAGCTGCCACTCCAGCCACCCCCAGCCCTGGAGAGTCCTTCTCTGTAATGGCTGGATCCCCAGAGGGGGTTCTGAGAGGAAGAGCGGTGGCTCCTCTGGGCAAAAGTTTGGCTTTTGGTCTCTCCCTGGTCGGAGCGGCACCTTCCTCTGATTTTTTGGGAAGCATGTCACTGGCCCTATCCACATTCTCTTCTGGCTGAGAAGAGGTGGACACTGTCCTTTCCAGCTGGAGTTTGGACCTCTGGCAGTTCCTGGGAAGGGTCATTGCCATCCTATCCTGCTCTGGAAGCCCTGAGGACATGGAAGATGTAGAGTTTGACCTTGGAAAAGGCTTGGAAGTGTCATCACTGGCTGTGGGTTTACCTGCTCGTAAGCCCAGTGTCTTTTTGATTAAGCGTGGTGTGAAGAAGCCTGTGATGCCAGACCACCCACCCCCAGCAGCGCCACTGCCCCCACCCCCGCCACTGTCGTCATTACAGAGGTTCCTCTGTGCAAAGCTACCCCCATAGCACTTGGGTGGCACCAGATTCGCCTCTTGCTGGGCAGCAGTAAAAGAGAACCCATCAGCATGCTGTAGAGAAGCAACAGATGAGAAGTTACCCGTGAGTTCATATTTCTTGTGGGGCTGATTCTCCATTTCTCGGAAGGAGCTGCTGCGTTTGGGGGGTGTGGGAGCATTTCTCTTTTTCATGAAGGAACTGAAGAAGCCTCCCTTCCTATCTCTGGTGAAGCATGTCTCTTTGGCATCTTCCAAGAGGCTGCTGGGGGACTTGTCTCTTTGCTTTCGAGGCAGTGCTGGGGACCCACTGGGGGCCTGTGCACTTCTAATGAAGCCTGATAAAAAACGGCCAATCAGTAATGTGAAAAATAAGAAGTGACTCATTTGAGTTACTAAGGCTGAACTGTAAGAGTGCTGTTGGCATCTATTAAATGTCAAGTGTTAGCAGGACTCAGAGGAAACTAATAAATACATTATCATTTCACGCTATTGTTCCAAATGCAACATGGGATATAAACGGAAAGAAATAATCCGCTGGTTTTTACCTCGGTATTCAACTTTTCTCTAGAAACTACAGCACAACCTGGCTTCATCTATCAGACTCAATGAAGAAATTGTTGCCGGAACTGTAAAGACAGTAACTATTTGGGAATCAGGAGTTTAGGAGATGGAGTGGGAGGCAGAGTTGTATGCTGGACGGACAGATCAGGACTACTAACACTGGCAATGCAGAGCCGAGGACTAGAGTGGTAAATAAAACAGAAGCCAGCCACACTTTCCTCAGGGAAAATGGGCAGGAAAGTGGAAATAAAGGCATCATACCCCAAGGCTCTTTAAAAAAGGCAGTTTGACTCTACCTGCCTACGGACTCATTCATACCTGGTGCTGAACTGGAAGCAGAATTTTCTGTGGCATCTTGTGGCCCTTCAATATTCTCCTTGTTCTCCCCCTGTTTCTTCAGCGTCCGGGTCTTAGAAGGAAGTATAGGTAATCGGGGCAGATATGGAACAACAGATGAGGAGGAGGCAGCTCTCCCAAGCTCCTCGGCTACCTCTGTGAGGAAGGCAAGGGGAATAATAAAAAGAACAATTTCATGACCAAAAAATGGGAGTTTCTCTTTTCAGAAAGGCATACAACTGAGAAGAACTGAAGAACGGAGTATAAAATATGTAAGTGGAATCACACACTATGCACTTTTTGTGTCTGGCTTCTTTTGCTCAGCATTCTATCTGTAGACTCATCCCTGTTACTGCATGTGGCAAGGGTTTTTCTTGTTGCTGTGTATTGTTCAAATGCATGAATACACCAAAATTCATCCATTCTCTTCTTCATGAATATTTGTTTCTAGTTTTTGGCTATTATGAATATAGTGCTAGGGACATCCTATTGTACTATGTGTCTTTGGCTTCAGTGTTATGCACGTCTGCTGGGTATAGGAGCAGGTAGGTCACAGGGAGCACATAAATTCAGCTTTGTTGGGTCTTGCCAAACCTCCCCAAACTGGCTGGAGCAATCTACATCCCCACTAACTTGTATGAAGGTTCTGGTTACCATGCATGCTTACCAAAGTTTGATGTTAGTTTTTTTTGTTTGATTTTAATTTTAGCCATTCTGGGATAGATGTGTAATGGCCATCTCACTGTTTTATTTTGTACTTCTCTGATGATGGGTGATTTTGTGTGCTCATTGGTCATCTGGATATCCTTGTTTACTAAGCGCTTGTTCAGAGGTTGAACAAAGCAAACGGATGTTTGCACATATTTTTATTTTCAGGTTGCGCCTTGCATAAAAAGGAAGGTAGATACAATCCATTCCATTTCATGCCAGTGAAGCAAATGAGGCTCCTGAAAATGTGTTCACCCCATTAGTAAGCCTCAGCTGATTAAAAGCAGTCATGGGTTTTGCAGCTTTTACTAATAAGGCAGACATTGCTATTCATTCCTGAACAAAAATGAAGTATGGATCAATTAAATTGTGAATTTTTGTAATTAATTTACAATTTTTTTTGGTAATTATTTTTCAAAACTGACCCCCCACAAGCGTGGGTACACGGCACATAACCCAAGCCATGCCAGTGAGATTCCTTTCTCACAGAGCAGCTGCGAGACAGACATGAGGATGCTGACAACTGTGTTCTATGCCACCTGGAGGATGAGATTAACGCAGAAACAAACGTAAAGAGATATTGGGTGGGTGAAGGTGTGGGAAGGAAAGAGAAGAGGGAAGGAGACCTGAAGCTATTTGAGTCCATGGCTTCAAGTGACCCTGAGGTTAGCGCCATCCCTGCTTTTCCATGGTTTGGTTATGAGGCAATAAATCCTCCTCTTGTTGCTTAAGAAAAGTTTGAGCTAAGTTTCTTTCACTTACAACTAATATACATCCTTTTAAGGTAAGAACTGTGTCTTATCTCTATGTCCTCAGACCTAGTATAGTGCTTACCACAGATTAAATACTTAATAAAATGTGTGTTAAATAATGTTAGATTTTTTGCTTAGCAATTTTTAATTGAAATTAGCTTTGAAAATTGATACGGTTGCTTTTCTAAAAGAATATAACAGTTTCAAGAGAAGCAGAAATATTTAGCTAAGGATTCAACAGAAGTTAAACGTTTACACAGAAGCACCCAATTCTTTGACCAATATTTACGACTTCTACCACTTTGACTGCATAATATAAAGCAACAGAGGAAAGAAGACTGCTGTGATAGGCAGCTGCTCAATCTGGCCCAAAGGGCAAGCTGTGCCCTCCCCAAGCTGCGGAAGTTCCATACATTAAAGGACGAGGATGAAAATACTTTTCATTAAACTTTGGTGTTGTACTTCCTCCTTTCTTCTTACCTAGACATGATAAATCACTAAGGAAGCAGACAAAAATCAGCTTAGCTGATTTCCTCTTCTAACATTTTTAACTTGAACTTAAACAGTAAGTTCTCTGTTCAATTATGAAGGAAAAGAAAAATTTGAAAAGTATGTATACAATTCTGGAACTACACCAAAATGTCTAACAGGCAAGTATAACTAAGAATTGTTTGTTTTTAGCTCTCTAGGAATAGTCTCCCTCTGTTTATAACAAGTTTATTGTTTCACTTTTGCAGATAATTTTAAAGAGACATTATACACAGAAGTAGAAAACTTCCTGTATGTGTCCATATACTTGTTTGTTTTTTAGATAAGAAAAAGATTCTCACTATTCATAGCTTAACATTCTCATTCTAAACTTTCTGTGTCAATATATTTAAGAATATCATTTTAACTACTCAATTACATGGATATAATAATTGGCACACTATTTAGATTGTTCTTAATTTTTCAATATTATAAACTAGACTCTGATGTAACATCCTTACAGCTAAATCTTTGTTCATACTCTTAATTATTTCCTTAAGATCTATTTCCAGAAATGGAATTTCTGGATATTGCTTTTATGACTTGGTTCTGTCTTTATAGGTGTGGTTTAGAGAGTTGAAATATTTTTCATTCTCATTTTTTCCTCTTCTCTTTCCTGCATTGTGTTAATGCTTAACCGCTGAACTTGAACTTATACTCTTCCTGAAAAGACTGAATTAATTTCTAATTAATATGAGCTAGAGACACAAATATACATCTTAAAATAGAAAAAAAAAAGCAAAACAAGAATAATAAAGGCCAAGAATTCAGTATCTTGAAATGGAGTCCCAAATTATAAGAATCTATAATTTTTGAAATGTTTTTATCATCCCCAGCACTCAGAACTAGCCACCACTGACAGTAAATCACCAGATTCTCACCTTCAGAAATGCTGGAGTCATGGAACATGGTTTCAAAAGCTTGATGTGTTTCAGCAAAAGAGGGCCTGTCGGCAGGGCTCCACTTCCAGCCTATGTAACAAAAGAAGAACAGTATTAAAAGCTTCTTGCAGGAATTAAATATTCAGGGGCACCCTGATGGTGAGTTCCATGCATTAGGACACATGCTTGTTAAAGCAGAGTTACAGCAAGTTCACAATGATAGTGAGGCAGCTGTTTCTTAGTTCCAGACTCAGAGGTGTGATGAACCCACTTCCTAGGGCCAATCCTTCTATGTAGCCTCAGCTCCTATTCCCTCTACTATAGGGATGCAGAAGGGTGGGGAGATGGTTTAGAAAATGACAAGTTTTCTTCCACTGGAAAAATGAGAAGTAGTAAAACCTGTCTTTAAACTCACTCTTATAAATAATCAGTTGTACACATTCAGAAACATAACAGTATATCAAAGGCGGAGCTTGGAATTCACAGTTGACAAAGACAGGGCAGTAGGCAACAACAATGCTCAATGGGAAAATAACAAGACATATTCAAACACACTGCAGTTTAATTCACTACTCACCTTCCTACTTTCTCATCTTTAAGAAGTCAGATGCTTTTATTCATCACAGAAGTCAATTTCATGCATTCTCCATAGTCTTTAACAATCATTTTATGTAGCTGAAAGCAGCCCTCCCCTACCTAATCTCCAAACCCAATTTCTTATTATCCTATTATATATGCAAATGTTTGTGGAAAATTGGGTGAATATTTGGGCCACAGAGAATGACTCTTTGGATTCCAATAAGACTCACTGGTAGAGCATACGATATCCCAACAGGCTGATCACTGACTAACTCTATGTCATGAGGCTGGACACAATCTTACAACACTGAGAGGAAAAAATGTTTTCAATTTTGTTAATCATCCTGAATTGCTCACTTAAACCTTCAAAATTAAAATATGCAAAAATACTCACATGCTCTCATAAGTTCATACACCTTAGGGGGACATCCTTCAGGCTGTTCCATTCGATATCCTTTTTCCAGCAGATCATAGACCTGAGACAGGTCAATACCTGGATATGGTGACATTCCATATGTAGCAATTTCCCACAAGAGCACCCCAAAAGCTGCAAAAGGGATGAAAAAAAGAGCTTTATATTTCTTCTGATTTATTATTTATTTTATACCATTAGGTAACTTCTCTTTCAAATTGTGGGTAACATTCACACTATTACAACATTAGTATACTCTTATAATTCTTACAACATGACTTGTTCTTCGAAGATATCTTCCACAGGAACACTTCACTGAAGGAACACTTCACTTTAAAGACAGTTTTCTTTAGATTTCCCAATTTTTATTTGGATTTCCTTTACTTCAATGAGGGAAAATAAACCATGACCATATAAGAAGTCTGGGGCATAAGCAAACTATTCTTAGAGCAATTTACGATCTATTTAATGAATTTCAGAATTTTTAAGTCAGCTAATACTAGAGGAATAATATAAAAATGGACTCATTTAAAATCAGATAAAATTCACATGTGAAAAAAGAATTTGCTTGATTTTCTCACAGGTTATTCCTGAGTTTGAGATTTCTGGTAAAATATGACCTAGAATCCTCAACTATTTCCACTGGCCCACAATCCAAACTTCTAGACTTGTTCTTTCCCCCGAGTCTCTACTAAATCATATTTCTTTTCAGGGCAGTAGAAACAAGATCAGTTACAAGGACAAATTCTAGATGAAACTTCATGCCTTCCTTGAAAAGAGGTTGCTACTCTGTGTCACAGTGCTCTAGAAACAAGCAATAAAGCCTAATGTGGAAAACAGGGAGCTTCACAGAGAGGATCATTAGAACTTCAGTGCAATATAATACCTAGACTGTGAGTGCTCTGAAGGCAGGGACTTTTTTAACTTTTTTCTTTACAACTTCTTTCTACGGTAAGTGCCTCGCAGATAGTACATATTTAATAAATGCTTGCTGAATGACTGAAGAAGGACGGGTGTAAAGGCAAAGGATACTGATCATATAAAAGAGAACCTCTAAAGAATTAAGCATTTACTTATAAAGAAAATGACAAAACACAGAAAAACGTCCCTTCCAACCTTACCCCAGACGTCAGATTTAATTGAGAAGGTATTGTAGGCAAGACTCTCTGGTGCTGTCCATTTAATAGGAAATTTGGCTCCAGCATGAGCAGTATAGGTGTCTCCAGTCATCAATCTACTCAAGCCAAAGTCAGCCACTTTTACCACATGGTTTTCTCCCACCAGGCAGTTACGAGCTGCAAGATCTCTGTGGGAAAGAGAAGCCAAATGTGATTCCAATCAGATGGTTCTGGAAAATGGTCATGAATGCTCTGTTATCGGTTCTTTGTGCTACAAGCAGAGTTGATAAGTAACTGTTGACAGATACAGTGTTTTATGAAAATTGCTGACATGGTAGAAAGCCACTAATTATACATCACTTGTAGAGTACTCATCAAGAGGCGGTTATGTGATGCCACAATAAAGCAGGCTTCAGAAAACGGGTTCCTATTTTTAAGTACAGTGGGATAGGTTTCAGAGGTGAGTAACATGTGCTCTTCTACAAGGTTTCAAGTTCTTTACTAAGACAGAAAGCTATTTTTAAACTTAAGCCGCTAGATGGAGCAAAAAGATCTTGGATATAGCCTCGGGCAAAATAAACAGCTTTCTGTTCTGAGAACAGCAAAGGCCCCACATTAATACTTTAATCAGAATACACAGTAGGTATATAGGAAATGACATTACAATGGTCCCTGTGAAAGAGAAAATTACTTTCCTGAGTTATCTGAAAATTTCTGGGAAGGTTCTCATATTCTTTCCTTTATTTGCATGTCAGGCAAGGCAGCTTCATGGTTAATCATAGGCGATAATCAGGTTTTACACACCTATGGATGAAATTCTTCTTCTCTAAATACTCCATTGCAGAAGAGATCTGAGTGGCCATGTAAAGCAGTACAACTGCAGTCACCTCTTCTCGGTTGCATTCTCGGAGATAATCAAGCAAGTTCCCATAAGGCATGTATTCAGTCACAATGTAAAATGGTGGCTCCAAAGTACATACACCTGATAGTTCAAATAGAGCTCGCTTTATTAGTATATATTCAAACACTCCAAACCACTTTGGCAAGAAAAATGGACAATTTTTAAAGTCTAGTTCAGCCGTAATCTTTTCCTTTCTTGCCATGTCATTCTCTAAAAATAATGCAGCGAAGTTAAGAAGCTGGCTGATTGGAAGTCTCTGCTTCCATTGATATCACACTCTGGAAATTCACATGCATTTTGAGTATATGCCTGTTTGAGCAAAAGCAGTTACTTGTATTAAGGGGTCAGGACTACTGATACTTCTAGAGTTCTGTACATGCCCACAATTCCCATCCTCAACTGCATGCTAACAATGTTTATCTAAAAGTAATAGCAATTGTGCATATGTTGAAGGCTGTGTGAGCCCAGACTGTAATAATGCTTTTTAAAAAGATTATAACTGTTTCCATAGTTAAGGATTTCACTAATACATGGAGGACTCCTTGTAAAAAACCAAAAGAAACTACTTCCTTTGGGATAGTTTGGTGCAATGAACACCCGAAGAAAGTGGCCCTATTTTTAAAAGGCAATGGTTTCAGTCAAAGGTTTCTCTGTGATCTGAATAGGTGAGAAGCCAATCTATCACAGCACAGCACTTTCTGCTTGTAAAGGTAAACTGATGGGCGGTCACAATTTTTCATCTTAGTCCTTTGCTTAATGCCTCTTTATGACTATGATAAAAGAAGGACTTTAATCATAGACCTTTGCTTAATGCCTGTTTATTTTGCAAAAACCTTTGGGACAGTTTTTGGTTTAGTATCATTTTGAATGATTCTGAACTTTAGTCAGGGGCAATTACCATAAGCTGGGCAGTTTTATACATTGCAATCAATCCAGGTCACTGTTTGTTGGGTAATTTTTAAACACAGAGACTGCTGATTAAAACAACAACCATTTATTGAAATAGATTTGTACTAGGAGCTTCCACCATGGTGATTCAAAAGAAGGATTTGGAGATAACAGGGTATTGGGGGACAAGTATCTTTGAAGAAACCTATGGTTCAGGCAAGCGTCCTCACCTAGTAGTTGTACCAGATTAGGATGCTTGATTTCCTTCATCACTGCAGCTTCTTTTAGGAATTCCTCCACCTCCATAGTATCTTCCTGGAAAGGGGGGAAGATAAGAAAGAAAAAGAGGAAAGGGACAAGCCCCATCTTAATCATTTGAGTCAACTCACAATCCTAAAACTTCAGCTTTAAAAGGTGGTATCTTTTGAATATTTTAGCACTTACTTCAAGAAATTTTATCACAAAATAATATGCTCTATACAAGTCCAATTAAGAAAATGTCTCCTTGAATTTATGCAGTATTTGAAACTGGAGTGAAATTTAGTAGGGTGAGTAAAATTCAGCAATCATGTCCTATCACAAGTGAAACACAAAAGACTTGGATAGATAACTCAGTTCTCTGCTAGTTTACTTCCCTAGATACCTCAAGCCTCTGAAAGAGGAGACAACAGTTAGCTGTTTACACATTTATCTTCCTGACAAATTCCTTAAGGAGCAAAGCATATCTGCAAGGCTGTACATACTGTTTCACACTCAGAACAAGCACTTAATAAGTGCTTGCAAAAGAACTGACTACTACTCATAGGTGAAGAGCAGTCCTTTCGAGTGACATGCCAGAGCTACTGAGGCATATGAGAAATCTTCAGAGAATGGAATGAGTGACAAAACTTGTAATTCGATACCAGGATGCTTAAAGGAGAAAGAGGGTGGCATCAGGAAAAAGATTTCTGTGAATATGAAGAACAAGAAAAAGTGATCTAATCTCATGGAGATGGGAGGAACAAGCAGCAGGGAGATAAAGGACAGAACAAGAAAAGACAGTGCCCATGATTCTCCAACAATGCATGAAGAATTCTGTCCAGCAGGGGTTGTCCTGAGGAGGGAAAGCAGCTTGCTTTGCTTTTACAAGTAATAATGTGCTTCTAACCTCCCACCAAGATCTACATCAACAGCCTCCAGAGACAAACCTTCCCCACATGTGGATTTCACTGCATTTCAGTGAATAATCTGCCCCTGCATTGTCAGCAACGGCACCAGGGTTAATCATCACAATTTGCTGATGTGCTTGGCACCAGTGGGTGGAAAGCATTCCAAAGCTAAAGAAGGGCAAGCTGATATTTCCAAGTGATTCAGCACAAAAGAAAAAGATGCCTGAAAACTGTAATTCTCAGCAACCCACCTTCAATGTTTTCACAGCAACCGTAAGGCTATATTTCTTCCAGACGCCAACGTAAACCTCTCCATACTGACCACCCCCAAGTTTGTGCTTCATGGTAATATCTGTTCGTTCCATTTCCCATTTGTCATGGATAGGGGACACACCGTAGACTGTAGGCTTATTACACTTGGGTGCTGGGTAGTGTAGTGTTGTTACCAGTCCATCAGCCACTGTGGAGTGATGGTGAACAAGCTCGGCCAAGGTGCTAAAGCGGCTCTCTGCAGTTACATAAACCTGGTGAGGAGAGTGGAGAAAAGCTAAACCAACCTAAAAGAGGTCATTATTTCACTGGTCTTAAGATACGAAAATAAGCAGCACTATTCACAATAGCCAAGACATGGAAACAACCTAAATGTCCATTGACAGATGAATGCATAAAGAAAATGTGGTACCTATATACAATGGAATACTATTTGGCCATAGAAAAGAACGCAATAATGCCATTTCTAGCAACATGGATGCGACTAGAGATTATCATACTAAGTGAAGTAAGTCAGAAAGAGAAAGACAAATACCGTATGATATCACTTATATGTGGAATCTAAAATATGACATAAATGAACTTATTTCTGAAATAGCAACACAATCACAGACATAGAGAACAGACTGGTGGTTGCCAAGTGGAGGGGACTGGGGGAGGGATGGAGTGGGAGGTTGAGGTTAGCAGATATAAGATTTATATATAAAATGGATAAACAACAAGGTCCTATTGTATAGCACAGGGAACTATATTCAATATCTTATGATAAAACATAATGGAAAAGAATATAAAAAAAGAATGTCGATATATATATAACTGAATCACTTTGCTGTACAGCAGAAATTAACACACTATATACCAATTATACTTCAGTTTTAAAAATACTGATTAATAAAATATGAAAATAAGGAATTATCTTATTGAGGTAAATGGAAGAATTAAACCATGATGGCAGGGAGAAACAGAACTTCAGTTTAATCTCATTTAAACCACTCTTCCTATGGTTCCTAAAGTAGCTCTAGTCTTGAGGGAGAAAAGTTTCCAAAATCTCTCTCTGGATCATCAAGATCACTGGTCTTCAAATATTTTTATGCAAAAAGACTACGGAACCCAAATATATAAGATAAAGGAAGAGAAACGCCGATTAAAGTAGGTAAGAGGGGACTGGCTTCCTGTAAAAATTTATGAAATACCACCTCAGAATCTTGCACAGAACATAATTTGAAAAACACTGATTTCAGTTTTTTTGGTAGGGAGAGGGTATTCAAATATCTTATAATTTTTATTTCATTAAGATGTGCTTTTGAGTGTCTAGGCCGTTTTACAAAAAGCCACAATTTTATTTCAGAGTTGTTAACAAAATAGTAGTTAATTTGTGATAAGCAGTAAGAAGTATAAAGTAAGATAGCACTCTTTGGGCCTTATCTCCCAAGGGAGCTTGCTTATTTTTAAAAAAAGAAATTTCTAGTGTATACAGAAGAGTATACAATTAATAAATGGAGAATTGATGATTTCTATAAAGTGAACTCACCCATGTAAACATCTCCCACATGGAGCATTATAATATTACCAGCACCCAGAAGCCTCCCTCGTGCCCTCCCAGCTATTTACCCCTGCAAATGTAACCACTCTGCTGACTTCTAACACCTTAGATTAGCTTTGCCTGCTTGTGAACTATACCTATACAAATGGAATCACACAATAAGTAGTTTTGTGCCTGCTTTCTTTCACACTCAACTTTTTTTTTGTGATATAATTCATATATAACACCATAAAATTCATGATTTCAAGTGTACAATACAGCGTTTTTCAATATATTCACTGGTTGTCCAACCACTACCACTATCTAATTCCCGAACATTTTCATCACCCTACAAAAGAACCCCATACCCATTAGCAGTCATTCCCACTCCCCTCATCCCCATCCCTTGGCAATCACTAACCCCTTCCGCTCAGCTTTATGTGTATGAGATTCATCTATGACAGGGGTCAGCAAACTTTTCTAGAGGACCAGATAGTAAATATTTTAGGCTTGTGGCCATAGCGTCTCTGTCATTACTCAAATCTGCCGTAATATTGAGAAAGCAGCCATAGACAATACATAAACAAATGGGTGTATCTGTATTCCAATAAAATTTTATTTACAAAAGTAGGCAGCTGGTGGGTCACAGTTTTTCCTGAGAGTGTGTGTAGCAGTACTATGTTAATTTTGTTGTTGTACGAGATTCCATTTTATGAATATACCACAATGTATTAATTCATTCTACTGTGGTTAGACAGTTGGGTGTTTCTAGTTTCTGACTACTATAAATAATGCTGCTGTGAACATTCTTGTACATGTCTTCTGTATACATATGCACTCATTTCTATTGGGTATACAACCAGAAGTAGATCTGTTGAGTCTCTCTTATATCATCACTTATCTGATTCTATTTGGTTTCATCAAGAAAAAATACGTCTGTAAGGTGATGCAAAAGAGAAAGAAAATTAATAACTTACTATCTCCTACTTTTTACCAGCCATTATGTTTTATGGAAATTATCTTACTGAATCCTCACAAGAATCCAATAATATGGGATGGGAAACTGAGGCTTAAGTAAGGTCACAACGTTAATAAATGATGGAGTTACCCAGCAAACCAGATCTGCTTGCTTTAAAGCCTGTGTGCTTTTCCCCTACTATGCATATTACAAAGAGAGAAAGAGTGGAAGAAACAATTCAATCTAAATTTACTGTTCAACAGAAGAACTGACATAAGCCTATACTTTACCATTTATAAAGTAAAACAGTTCCATTCTAATATGGCCATTTCTATATGGTTGGCCTTTCTAACATATAAACTGCTAAATGACTGATTGAAATATTTATATTAACATACATTAATGATCAACATCAGTCTCAGAAGCCTAAATTCTTACTCGGTGAACTTTCTGGTAGAGATCATTATAATTTTCATAGATACAAGGTTTAATTTATAAATTCTACATAATGTACTGGATGCATATATGCATACTTATACACTGATGATGATGAGAACAGTTAACTTATACAGCTGTTTTCTTCATTCTTCACCTTCAAATCTAGCTCATCATTAAACTATTAACATAATACTGTTTTTAATTTCCATTACCATATTCTTTTGAAAAGAGTAAGCTCTCTCTTACATGCCAAATAGCTCAAACTCACGTCAGTGATTAGTTTATTTCATATCAGACATAAAAACTATATTCTTTAGTCGTTCTGAATACTGTTTCTAAAGAGCAGCCAGTCCACACCTAGAGGTGGCTGCCAGCCAGTCTTACCTTGCCATCTGTGGTGGTATTGATCCTGTAGTGATACACACGCCCCTCATACCTGAGCGAGATTGACAGCTGCCCAGGGCTGCTCTCACTTTCTCGCACCAGGAAGCTGCCATTGATTAGACTGCTGAGTAGATACTCTGCTGCACTGCGAGACACAGGTCCATGGTACCAGGAGTGTTTCTCCAGGCTGTTCACTGGGGTGATGTAGTTGCTTGGCACCCAGCCTTGGCCATTCTTAGAGCGAACTTCACTCCACTCACCATTCTGGTTGTAACCAAGGACTCGTAGCTTTTCACCTGGCCAGGAGGTCATCACAGAATGAAAGAAAAGATGTTAAGACTACCTCAAATGGAAGCAGTCTACTGTCAAACTTAAAACTCACTGAAAAATGAATCAAGAACTTTTAAGCCAACAAAAATTTTAAAAATAATGAAAACTTGGCTGTCACCATAGCCTGATTGATATCTTTAGCTCATAGCTTAAACAAAAGCAGCATAGTTAAGAGATGGTTTTCTGACATTACCTACAGAGTTTTAAAGGTTTTTAACCAGAAACTCCATGTATGCAACTAAGGTAGCATACAAAGATAAAAAGGTTATTCAAATGTCTGGAAAATGACACAGTCTCACTCTTCAAAAAAATGAAATTAATTTTTTCCTCAAAACAGTCTGTCAGGGAATGTATCTTATATATGGTTCAGTGTTAACCACAATCAAGGATTAGGGATAAGACATGTAAAATACAAAGTTACTTCTAAATTTCAGTTGGCACAAAGGCTACAAAAACCATCAATGTAAAAAAAAACAAAGAACAAAAAGGAACCGACCACAGAGCTTTCAGCAACATTTTCAGAAAGAAAAGTACTTGGAGGTGGAGGTGGGCAGTGAGGACTCCCGAAGCACAATCTTTTCCAGGACTCAAGTTTTAAAACAGAATTTCCCAATTTCCCTCCCATTCCCCATGATGAATTAATCACCCCTATCTGCTCCTCTCAAATTAGTGTGCAGCAAAGGGAAGCTGAGTCTGAAGTTGGAACCCAAGACACAAGTTACTCGGAGTTATCTTTGCTATCAACTTCAATGTCCTTGATCTAATAAAGCTGTGAACATCAACTTTGGACTCCCCAAACATACACCCTGCCCCTGTACTTGCAGCACACACAAAACAGGGAAGGTGAAAGAGGTATCATTAGTGATAAATAACTTAAAGAATCCTTATAAGGCCTTAGGCTCCCATATCTGAGAGATGCAAGCTTTCCTATAGAGTTCCAGAGCAATCAAAAGCATATGGCTCAGTAATTATCAGGCAAAGCCTGTTGAGGAACAACTCAAAATTACTATTCTGGCAGCCATCTAACTTTTTTCAGCAGTCTACAGAAATGTTTGTCATAGGATAACTTTATATTAGCCCCTACCACCTCACCCAAGACCCTGGGATGTGAGACATTTCAATGAGAAAAAACATGAGTATATGCATGTGCACATGCACACACACACATACAAAAAATATATATACATATAGGTATATAGTAGTGTACGGGCATGTGGTGGTGGAAATGCATGTGTACTGATAAATACTCCCCAACCATATCTGCAGAGGAAAAAAAATCTTACTGCTGCCAGAAAAGCTAAATAAGACTTGTCAGTCTGTAGTTTTTCTCCACTACTCTAAGAGAATGAGAATTACAGACTAAGTTCTTTACCAAGTACATTACTGTTGCTTCCTCACAAAGAAATGATAATGACATGTCATCATAATCAGGATACAGTCAAACTCCCTAGGTTTTTGGTTGTTTGTTTTTCTCTTTTTAGCAGTTAGGAGGAGAATTTTCCACTCTGGAAGTTTTGAATACCATGGAAATTGACAATGGATATAAACATTGGCCCTATTGCCAGAGGAATCCTGGGAGAACTTTGTTTTTTAATTCAAGCAAAATATCATCTTTGAAGAAGGAACTAAAACAAGTATTGCTATTTTATTTTTAAAATATTTTTCTTATCTTTTAAAATCATAAATTAGCTTTAGCATGACATTGTTTTATATTAATAAGAACCTGGATAAAAACCTGGCATTTCGTAGGTTTTAAAAGAAATCACTGTTGGTCATAAGATAACGGGAATCACACTTCTTGGGCTGCACACTGGTAGTTGCCATTACTGGTAACTGATGAATCAACAGGCTTTTCTTTATCAATGTTTCCTTGGTGACTGAGCTATCTTGGAAAATAACTGACATGAAAATTATATTTAGGAAAGAATGTTCTGAGTCTTCACTTCACCAACTTCTCCACTGAAGCATCTTAAGGTAAAAGAGTGTGTTGTAGCCCAAAGAGACTACCTACCACGCAGTATAAAATGCTTTTGAAGTCCTTTGTTTTATCCTAAACCTCTGTGTAAAATTTTCCTCCCATCATAAAACACAGCCCCCCACACATGTACAAATACCATCACCAACCTGCTGCCCCCAAAACTACCCAAAATCTTTAAGTAAATTGATGTTAGGAGATAATAATGCGCTTTACTTTTCCTGTACTTTTGAAACCTCCTTGCACATGTACCTCTGAGAGATACCTATACCCCAGTTTGAGAAACTCAGTTTTAAGGATTTCTGTTTTTGAAGAATCTGGCTGGATTTTAAAAATTGATGTATATAAAAATTTTATTTTAACGGTAACATTCCTTGAGTGAAGACCTGTCTTCTTAATTTGGTATATGCACTCCCATTTAATACCTCATTCTGAACCCTTACAAATAAAAAGAATATGTTCGACAAATAATCACTGAAGTTACATTTTCATTTAGCTAAAAATTATCCTGAATCTTATTTTTTCCCAGTAGGAAGCTTTCATAAATGAAAAGACAAGAAAAGATTAAGCAGATTAGCAATCCAACTCACGTACACAATGAGAATGTCCTATACTATTTCCTTCTCAAAACAGTTTCACTTTTTCTGTCCTTGTTCAAAAAACCAATAATGGTTGGTTTTACCTGGACATGTTCTCGATGTTCCCTTTGATAAGAATTTACTACTGAAAATAAACTACTACTCTGTTGAGAGTGTTACTGCTATAGAAACCCTTCCTACTAGTCCTTTCACTAACCCATATAAACACAAATGAGAGGTAAGTTGTCTAGGCCAGTGCTACTCAAAGTAGGTCCACAACAAGATGCTTGTGCCAGAATGTGAATCACTGGATTACTTTCTTCCTGCTGAAAGTCTTGTTCCAAAAAAGGAAAATGTCAGCTGAACTAAATAATAAATAGTGTACTTAGCAATGTAGTTGTTTTACATTTTGAGTGAAAGTTCTTAATCTCAGTGCAGACTGGTAACGAATGGTTCTCAAGTAGGCAGTCAGTCCACGAACAACACTTAGAGTAGCACTGGGGTCTGGCAACATGTCATCTTAGCCACAGTCCAGTGAGAAGAGGTGTACGGTAAACCTTACCTTTGTGGCAGGTGAATGCTGGCATATTACGTATAGTACAGAATTCTGAGAATGAGTAAAGTGTATGTATATATCGTGTGGTGTTTTTTCTAAAGTACTTAGTCTCATTTTAGCCTTAATAAAAATCCTATAAAGTAAATAAAGTGGCATTATCCCCTACACAGGTTTAAAAAAAAAGAATGAACCAAAGGTATCTGGGCCCAAATTGCCTAGCTAATTTTAGTCAGAGGCAGAATCTAGAATACACCCCTTTATTTCTTAACCACTAATAAAAACTGAAAAGTGAGAGGATGTTACATAGAAGCTCACCTTTAGTGATACTCAGTGTGTTATCACCACTTGCTACGAAATCATAAAGTGCAACAAAGAGATTAGGGTCACTCTCAGTGGCTCCAAGCAAGTTCTCCTTGGAGCTCCACCTGATGGCTTCATTCAGGGCCTGGGGTTCAACATCACAACCATAGGGGCGGTGCAAGGCTTCTGAAAGACATAAAGAGAAAGGAGTTCACAGGAAGTCCAGGAGATGGAAATTCACTTGAATTCAGTACATACACAATATTTTAGCTGCTGGCATTATACTGATGGCTCCAGGGTGGAACAAAACTGTTCACATAGTTGTGGAGTCATAAAGAAAGAGCAAAATAGCACCATCTCCTAAGCAGGAGAGAAGTCTACTTGTTGAAAATACAACAAGATAGAGAAAAGAACACAAAACGAGCATTTAGCTGTTATCTGCATTAACCAAAATCAGAAATAAATGAATAGGAAAGGCACAGTTTCCTCAAAATAAAAAAAGAAATCTCAAAAAGAAATGGCAGTTCATTTTATAAAACACACAAGATATTTTGTCTAGGTGACAGTGGTTTTAAGAAGGAATAGTTATGTTTTATAAGTCCTCCCAAAGTACCTTTCTCCCCTTACTCTCTCCATATAAAACAAATTGTGGAAAAGATAACAGAGATTTTAAGAAATATGTACAGATTGTATTAATCCAGACCTTCCATTTACATATAGAAAATTACAGAAATAGTGCTTTTAGAAAAAAATCCTAAAATTATCTATTAAATAACAGAAAAATATTTTGGTTTAATACAAAATATTTTTGGCATCCCAAAATACCTTTGTGTTACCATGCACTGTCTATAATGTAACAGCTTTCAACTGTTAACTGTTTTAACGAAAAAAATTTTTTACCCTATTTTCTTTTCCTAAGTGGTACATTTTTATAAAATAACTAACTTAGGGCTCTAGAAAATACTGCCAGCAGTGGACATGATTTATCGAGTTTCTATCATGTGTACTGGTTGAAGCCTTGTAACACCTGGTTTCTTCCTCAAGGCATTGTGGTTCTTAGATTTAGTTATACTACACAAACAGGTAATCCCTATACCATCTTAGTTAAAGATCACCTGCTTCTCACAGTTCAGGATGATTATACAAAAAATACACTCATCTTTCAGTAGCAATGTTCTTAATCACTAAAAACTGGTTTTTGTGGCAATCTGCCACTATCCAACTGCCTCTGTCATAAAAACAACACTTTTCTAGTATGTCTCTCTCTCCCTCTCCTTCCACTCATTTTTAATTTAAACTTGGTTTTATCATACATGAAGAAGAAAAACCCTTGAATCTGTGATTTTATTTCTTTTCCAATCCATTCCCTCCTCTCCTTCTGTACTGCCAATGTCTTAGTTCAGATTCCCATCATCTCTCACCTGGACTACTGCCTCCAGTCTTGTCTCCCTCAAATCCATCCTCCACACAGCTGGCAAAGTGATCTATTTAAAACAAAAATTTGACCATGTCACTCTTAAAATTCTTTAATAGTTCACCATCAAGCTAAAATCTCTTTAACATGGCCTACAAGGTCTCTTATTATCAGATCTCTACCTATTCCTCCAGCTTCACCTCTCCCCCATTCCACATCTCAAATTTTACATCTGAACATACACCACGATGCTTCCTACCTTTTTGCCTTTGTTCACATAGTCCTATCTACCTAGAATGCGAACTCATTCCACCCTTTTTTTTTGACTGGCTGACTTCTATTTTTTTTTTTTTTTTTTCTTTTCGTGGGCGGTCCTTGTTTTTGCCTCTCCCGTTGCGGAGCACAGGCTCTGGACGCGCAGGCTCAGCGGCCATGGCTCACGGGCCCAGCCGCTCCGCAGCATGTGGGATCTTCCCGGACTGGGGCACGAACCCGTGTCCCCTGCATTGGCAGGCGGACTCTCAACCACTGAGCCACCAGGGAAGTCCTATTCATTTTATTGATATGACACTCAACTCCAATATAATCTCCGCTTGGAAGCCTCACATGCTCCTCCTCCCTGTGCTCACAAAAGCATTACACTTGCTGCAGTAACACCTCCTATCTTTATCCTCAATTTATGTTCGTCTCCCCAACTTCACAATGTGCTCCCTGGCATAAGAACTGTATCTCTTTTCTAGCAAGAGTCACATAATATGTGTTCAGTAACTGTTGACTGAATGAATAACCAAATTACACAAAAATATAAGTGACAGAAAACAGTGAGATGCCTTTTAAACTTAAAATAGCATTAACCAATGTTTTTAAAATGACTTCATAACCATCTGTATCATATAGGCAGAAATTCCTCTTATAGGTTGGATGTTCTTCTAACAGTTTATTTCACTTCTTCACATTCCTTCCTCCTCTTAAAAAGAGTATATTTTAAAAATTTCACAGCTAATTAAATTGTTTTACATTAAGAATGTTACAACAATTCTGAAGATATGTCCATATGTCCTGAAAAGTTAATTTGAAATAGATTACCTTGCTTCTTGTTTAAATGCAGAATTATAGTGAATAGGAACAGCTGTATTATATATACTAAGATAACAAATTAGGATTACCAAACAAACAAAATACTATATCATATAAAACATGCTTCAAACTGGTCTCAGGTACTATGTTTTTCTCCATTCTAATGAAATATTATCTACTCTAATGGAATTTCCATTGGGCTACTTTATTAAAATGAAAAGAATTGCCAAAAAGAAGTACAAAGAATATTCTAATATTTTTTAGGTTCTATACTGAATATCACATGTTCCATCCACAATGATAAATGTTTCTTGCCAGTGATAGTGGTAACACATTACAATGTTTTATGATTATTATTTGGTTTAATGATTGTCAAACAGTTCAAGTATATTTCCTTCTTTTTAGATAAAAGAAAGTGCCCCTTGTTTGACATTATAAGAGGAACAAAAATCAAGGGCAACAAGAACTTCTGTACTACCAAGTCAGAAACAGTAATCAAGTAGACACTGAAGCCAACTCTTAAATCCTATCAGGCCCAAAACAACAAATACTGTATATTTATACCTTACTTTGTGAAAACCAGTATATTTAAAATCTAAGATTTACAAAACTAATGATTTTAGTGAACATCTACTATACAGTACGCACCATGCTGGGCCTCAGAATATAAAGATTAAAAATCACAAATAACATTATTTGGACTTACTATAAAAAACTAGCATCCATTCTTTCCCCCAAATGTGCTGCTCTCACAGAATTTTCCACCTCAGTTAATGGCAAGTCCATCTTTTCAGTTCCTCAGGCCAAAAACCTTAGAAGTTTGAGTACAAACTGTAAGATAAATAAGCTCTGGGGATCTAGTGTATAACACAGTAATTATAGCTAATAATACTGTATTATAAATTTTAAAATTGCTAAGAGACTAGACTGAAATTGTTCTTACCACAAAAAAAAGAAATGGTAATTATGTGACATGATGCAGGTATTAGCTAATGCTATGATGGTAATCATCTTGCATTACCAAAGTGTACCAAATCAACACTTATGTATTATTATACCTTAAACTTACACAATGTTACATGTCAATTATATCAATAAAGGTGGGGAAAGAAAAACAAAAAACCTTGGAATCATTCATGACTCCTTTTTTGCTCTCCAATACGACGACATCCAATCCATCAGGAAATCCTATTGGCACTGCCTCCAAGAATATATCTGGAATTTATCCATTTCTCACCCCCTCCACTACTACTGCCCTGTCACCAGCATCATCTCTCAGCTAGATTATTTCACTAGACTTTTAACTGATCTCCATGCTTCTTATCCTAGCTCTCTACTGACTATTAACACACCAACCAGCTTTTAAAGCATAAGTCAGATTGCTTTACTCCTCTGCTCAAAACTCTTTGATGGCTCCTTATCTTGGAATAAAAGCTAAAGTCCTTACAAGGGGCCTGGCAAGGCCCTTTGCAACTTACCTTGCCCAATTCATCTTCCTACTATTCCTCTCCCATTTTACCTCATTCTGACTACTGGCATCCCTGCTGTTGCTTGAACAAGACAGGCACACTCCTACCTCAGGGCCTTTGTACTAAAACATTCTTCCCCAAGACATCCACATGACACTTCACTCAAATGTTACCCTCTTGGTATGGCATTCTCTGACCATCCTATTTTAAAATGCATCTACTCCTGACAACACTTCCACATCCCCCACGCCTCCTTTCCTAATGTATTTCTCTCCATCACTTTTTTTTAATATGTTTATTATTATTTTTTTGGCTGTGTTGGGTCTTCATTGCTGTGCGCGGGTTTTCTCTAGTTGCGGCGAGTGGGCTCAGTAGTTGTGGCACATGGGCTTAGTTGCTCCGCAGCATGTGGGATCTTCCCGGACCAGAGCTCGAACCCATGTTCCCTGCATTGGCAGGTGGATTCTTAACCACTGTGCCACCAGGGAAGTCCCTCCATCACTCTTATTACCATAAAATATGTAATTTATTTATCATCACATTCACATCAACTATTACCTCACCCCACTAGAATATTAGTTTCAGGAGGACAGATATTCTTGCCTGCTTTGTTCACTAATAAATTCCAAGCACCCCAAACAGTGAATGCATATAAGAGGCTCTTGAAAACAATTTGTTGAATAAATGAACCATGCATACTGCTATACTCACAGAGGATGCTATGAGAGGACAGAACAAGAAAAAAAACTCTGCAGTCAGAAAAGGTTTCAGAGAAGAGAAAGCATTTAAATTGGATGAGCAGGAATTCTGCTCTGACGATAGTAGAATGACAGACTGTCAAAGTGCAAGAATATGTCTATGACATGTGATTCATCTGTACTGGAGAGGAACTCCATCAAGCTCAAAGGAGGATTTTTAAAGGCAAGTCAGCTTCTTAAAACCATGTTATTTGACAAAAGGAGAAAAGAGAATGAGACC
This sequence comes from Aethalodelphis obliquidens, assembly GCF_003676395.1. NCBI lineage: Eukaryota > Metazoa > Chordata > Mammalia > Artiodactyla > Delphinidae > Aethalodelphis > Aethalodelphis obliquidens. Next base: position 2,024,625 of record NW_020837999.1, on the reverse strand, counting down.
TGTGGCACAATTTTATGAAAACTTAAAACATATATACAGGCTAAAAAATACCGTACATTTCTGTAATATATAAAAAATAATAAATACAGGAAAACAGTCAATTCTGAGACCAAAGTACTAAAAGAACCACAACTTGGAAAACAATCCTTTTTATCCCCCAATCCCCTTCTTCCCATCTCTGGTTTTACAGTCTTTTTGGTCAAGTCAAAAGATCTTATTTCCGGGCTTCCCTGGTGGCACAGTGGTTGAGAGTCCGCCTGCCGATGCAGGGGATGCAGGTTCGTGCCTGGTCCGGGAAGATCCCACATGCCGTGGAGCAGCTGGGCCCATGAGCCATGGCCGCTGGGCCTGCGCGTCCGGAGCCTGTGCTCTGCAACGGGAGAGGCCACAACAATGAGAGGCCCGCGCACCGCAAAAAAAAAAAAGATCTTATTTCCTTCGTTTCTTCTTTCTTCCCACTCTTTTGTTCTCACAGTACTAAGGCTCTATTTCCTGTACAATCCGCCTGCACAGGATATCCACTTAAACACCATCCTACCCACTAGCACCAAACAAAAGGGGAAATTTTCCAAAGACAAGAAACATCCTAACATTTTCCTGAGGCCAGGAATGAACATGTTTTAAATCATAAAGAGTTAAAGAACTAAATGGGGGAGAGCAAGCTAAGGAATGAACACAAAAAGAGGGGGGAGGACCTATAGGAAGTAAATGCCACCGTGTTATCCAGTAGGTCTAGTCTATGCTACTTTCCTCATGGGCTTAAAACAGTCAAATCTGGATGATTCAGAATACAAGTGTGTAGGCTGGGAATGTTTTATTTTTGAACAATGTCAAGTGACTACTATACATGAGGTAACTTAGATAGTGAGTTATCTTTCATTACTCACCATTGTTGAGGTATATCATGGACTTAAGATGACACAACAGAAGACTCTAATTTTTACTTATGGAATATAGGACCCAGGTAGCAGAAATACATTGTGACTATTAAGAAAATGTAATTTTATTACTTTTTTCTACTAATACACTTGTAGGAAACAATAAAAATAAGGTAAAACATAGAAGTAGCAGCTTGTACAAAGTAAATTATCAGGATTAAACAAGTTAAAATCCAGAATAAAACTCAAATTCAGAGATAATTCCTAAATTTAACGTTTAATGTTTAATTACTGTTTAAATAATGTCTAATGTTTAATTAAAATTAATGTTTAATTTTATTAAAAACACTTTTTACCAATTAGTCATTCAATAACTTTTAGCAGAAATTTCTAAGTTTAAGAAATTTCTAGGTAGAAATTTGTCAGGTAGTAATTGGAGAAATTAATATTCAAAAATTTCAGTTTAGGCATTTCCAAGCATTTTTACGAACACTTATCTTGCTAGAATTCTACTTTGTCTGACTGCATATTCTCTAAGAAGCTAATACTTTTTTTTTTTTTCTTTTTGGTTGCACCGCACAGCTTGCAGGATTTCAGTTCCCCAACCAGGGGTCAAACCCAGGCCCATGGCAGTGAAAGCGCAGAGTCCTAACCCCTGGACTACCTGGGAAGTCCCTAAGAAACTAATACTTTTTAACGCCTCTTTTAAAAACGTGTAAGGTGGTTAGATAAATCAATTGCTCTCAATACCAAGCCATATGTATCTTAAAACTACAAAATATCATATGTCATTCATTTCTTTCATTCAATAGGTACTTACTAAGGCCCTACTATGAAATACCAGGGAAAAAAAACACATGAAGCTTCACTAGCCAAGAATAAAGATGATAATAGTAGATAATATTAATTTTTTGAAATCTCCATTCATGCTTGTTTACTGTGATTATGTACCCTCCCCAAACTATCACTCTTATATCATACCTGTCAAGTTGGGTAGAGCAGTTTCTGAGGCCTCACTGCACAGGCAGCAAAGCGATGTGTCCTGATCTCTGCCATAACAATTAGGTAGAAGCAGAGCTGTCCCAAAGACCATTCCTCTGCCCAGAAGCACAAAAGTTTAACTGATCTATGTACAGAGGAAGTCTTGGAATTCCACTCTCTGACAAGCAATACCATAAGCATGTGACACTCATTCATGTTCTCAGTAGCCAGAAGGAACCAATGGAAGGGTAAGCGTTTACAAGTCCAAAGTGGGTGAAGAGTTACATAAAGGAAAATGTTTAGTAATTAGCAAAACACTGAGTCAGAATGGAGATACTTCAAAACCTCTGGAACATTTTGAAAAAATAAGTAAAAACCGACACACGAGTAACAAATAATACAACACGTAGGGATTAGTACATATAGATGGGATTTCATTCCTAAGTGATAAGGATGTGAGACTGTAGAGAAAAGTTTCCTTGAAGAAAACGCATTTACAATAAGTGTTTACACTTTTAAGAGAGGAAACCCCTAACAAGACTCATCTTTTGCATCACTTAAATTAGTTCACGAAACCACAAATCCAAAGTCAAAGAAATAGTTACAGTCTGATTCATAAGCACAGAAGCCAGGAAATGATGGCCTTCAGTAAAATTTTGGCTCTATTATAGCTTAATAAAGGTTAAAAACATGGCATGATAGTGCTGAAAACTTTTGAGTATTATAACTTTTAAAAGTGAAAGCCTAATCTTTGTTAATACATAGGAACAAAGTTAAATAAAACTTAAGAACCTTATAGGAAATTAGTAAAATCTACAAATACTGGATGACTTTAGTGGTATAAACTACAAAAATAATACAAGAATGTGTTACTGTACACCTAAGAATACTCATTGATTCAAGAAATATTTGTTAAGTACCTACTATGTACCAGCCACTGTGCTTGGTTCCAGGTCAATAAAGGTAATGGTAAAATTATAGATAGCAAAACTGAAATAGTCTTCAATAAAGATGTTACAAAATTATAATGTAAACTTAAAGAAAGAATGACTTTGATGTAGGTAATTATTAACAGTGTTAAAAAAAACCTATGCACTCAAAGAAATTAACTTTTATGAAGCCAGTACTGTTAACATCATGGGGAAAGCAAGAGTTAAATGACTAATGGGTTACCTCAAATTAATGACTCAGAATTTCAAATACTGGGTTGAATTTCTCCTTCCCTAAATTACACAAAATAAAAGGCAAAGGAGCTCCATAATTCATATTTTATACATATCTACATTCTATACCATATGATTTACTATTTAATCAGTAAATCTGCTATTTAAATTACCAATAATTAATAGTTACATTTTTAAGGCTCCTGTATTGTTACCAGGAGTACAGAGAGAATGAACAAATAAACAAAATGTGATACATACAACAGAATATTATTCAACCATAAAAACGAATAAAATTTTAATATATGCTACAACATAGATGGGCCTTGAAAACATTATGCTCAGTGAAATAAGTCAGGCACAGAAGGACAAATATTGTATGATTCCACTTATGTGAAATACCTAGAAGTTGTTCTAGTTCTGGAAATGGGTGACTGTACTTAAGGCTACTAAACTGTACACCTTAAAATAGTTTAAAAGGTAAGTTTTATGTTATGTATATTTTATAATTAAAAATTTTTAATTAAAAAATAAGAACTACTGACGTCTCCAAAGACCTCTGTTATGTGGGTTACATCTATCATTATTTATCATATTTGAAATTAAAACTGAGAAACTATAATATTAATTTTAAAATAACAATAAACTCATGTTAACATATTTTATTAAAAATAACTACCCTTGAAAAGATAATTAAGAGTAACATTGTCATTTTTTGCAAATCTCTTAATATCTAGCTTAAAAAAAGATAGTAGAATCTTCATTCTGCATTTGATCTGCTGTGATGTTATTTTTGTTTAAGTATATGAAAATCTTATTGCACACAGATATGGAGGTATAAAAGGAAGGTATATTTTAACATTCTTTCAGATTATTATGGATATTCTTCTTTGATACCACACCAAAACCCAACAAAGGTTAACTGTAAATTGAAATCTGAAACCACACAGACAAAATTTTCATAATCTGTCAAATTAAAATTTGTTGGAGGGCTTCCCTGGTGGCGCAGTGGTTGAGAGTCTGCCTGCCGTTGCAGGAGACACAGGTTCATGCCCCGGTCTGGGAGGATCCCACGTGCCACGGAGCGGCTGGGCCCGTGAGCCATGGCCGCTGAGCCTGCGCATCCGGAGCCTGTGCTCCGCAGTGGGAGAGGCCACAACAGTGAGAGGCCCATGTACCACAAAAAAAAAAAAAAAAAAATTGTTGGTTTATCTTGTACTTGGAATGGGTCTATTCTGTACTTTGCATTTTTTAACATCAGGCATTGATCATCTGGAAATCATGCTTCACTAAATGTTGACATACTTCGTTATATAACATTGAAACATCCTATTCATTACTATCACCATCAACCTCATCACAAAAGTTTTAAGAAGTTGTCATGATCAGAATGATGGTTACTAATTTTATTGAATTCTAATTTTTGCTTAAAAGCTCAAATTCTACCATTTCCAACAATTAATACCTGTTTTCTTTGAAAGAGCAAACTCACTACATTCATTTTTGAGAAAATGTCTACCAAATCCCAAATCTGAATAGTTTCTCGTTCAATCTTTCAAGTGCAAATAGTGTTCCATGAAAAAAACAGCCAGTTCAGCTCAAAACACACAAAAATTGCACATGGCTCTCTCTAAAAACAGCCACAATATTTTGGCAAGCAGCAGAAGTACTTTATGCATACTTTCCATTTTGTCACATAGAATACTAAAAAGACATGTACCTGAGAATCAAGATTTTTATAAAATTAATCATTTTTACTGCTTAATCAAGGAAATTCTTAAGTAAAACTGTTTTGTTAGACTTTTTATTTTATACTGGATTATAGTCGATTAACAATGTTGTGATAGTTGCAGGTGCACAGCAGAACAACTCAGCCATACATATACATGTATCCATTTTCCCCCAGACTCCCCTCCAATCCAGGCTGCTACATAACACTGAGCAGAGTTCCCTGTGCTATACAGTAAGTAGGGCCTTGTTGGTTATCCATTTTAAATATAGCAGCGTGTCCTCAACATAATAAAGGCCATATATGACAAACCCACAGCCAACATCATCCTCAATGGTGAAAAACTGAAAGCATTTCCACTAAGATCAGGAACAAGACAAGGTTGCCCACTCTCACCACTCTTATTCAACATAGTTTTGGAAGTTTTAGCCACAGCAATCAGAGAAGAAAAGGAAATAAAAGGAATCCAAATCAGAAAAGAAGAAGTAAAACTGTCACTGTTTGCAGATGACATGATACTATATACATAGAGAATCCTAAAGATGCTACCAGAAAACTACTAGAGCTAATCAATGAATTCGGTAAAGTAGCAGGATACAAAATTAATGCACAGAAATCTCTGGCATTCCTATACACTAATGATGAAAAATCTGAAAGTGAAATCAAGAAAACACTCCCATTTACCACTGCAACAAAAAGAATAAAATATCTACAAATAAACCTACCTAAGGAGACAAAAGACCTGTATGCAGAAAACTATAAGACACTGATGAAAGAAATTAAAGATGATACAAATAGATGGAGAGATATACCATGTTCTTGGATTGGAAGAATCAACATTGTGAAAATGACTCTACTACCCAAAGCAATCTACAGATTCAATGCAATCCCTATCAAACTACCACTGGCATTTTTCACAGAACTAGAACAAAAAATTTCACAATTTGTATGGAAACACGAAAGACCCCGAATAGCCAAAGCAATCTTGAGAACGAAAAACGGAGCTGGAGGAATCAGGCTCCCTGACTTCAGACTATACTACAAAGCTACAGTAATCAAGACAGTATGGCACTGGCACAAAAACAGAAATATAGATCAATGGAACAGGATAGAAAGACCAGAGATAAACCCACGCACATATGGTCACCTTATCTTTGATAAAGGAGGCAGGAATGTACAGTGGAGAAAGGACAGCCTCTTCAATAAGTGGTGCTGGGAAAACTGGACAGGTACATATAAAAGTATGAGATTACATCACTCCCTTTCACCATACACAAAAATAAGCTCAAAATGGATTAAAGACCTAAATGTAAGGCCAGAAACTATCAAACTCTTAGAGGAAAACATAGGCAGAACACTCTATGACATAAATCACAGCAAGATCCTTTTTGACCCACCTCCTAGAGAAATGGAAATAAAAACAAAAATAAACAAATGGGACCTAATGAAACTTCAAAGCTTTTGTACAGCAAAGGAAATCATAAACAAGACCTCAGAATGGAAGAAAATATTTGCAAATGAAGCAACTGACAAAGGATTAATTTCCAAAATTTACAAGCAGCTCATGCAGCTCAATAACAAAAAAACAAACAACCCAATCCAAAAATGGGCAGAAGACCTAAATAGACATTTCTCCAAAGAAGATAAACAGATTGCCAACAAACACATGAAAGAATGAGCAACATCATTAATCATTAGAGAAATGCAAATCAAAACTACAATGAGATATCATCTCACACCAGTCAGAATGGCCATCATCAAAAAATCTAGAAACAGTAAATCCTGGAGAGGGTGTGGAGAAAAGGGAACACTCTTACACTGCTGGTGGGAATGTGAATTGGTACAGCCACTATGGAGAACAGTATGGAGGTTCCTTAAAAAACTACGAATAGAACTACCATATGACCCAGCAATCCCACTACTGGGCATATACCCTGAGAAAACCAAAATTCAAAAAGAGTTATGTACCAAAATGTTCATTGCAGCTCTATTTACAAGAGCCCAGAGATGGAAACAACCTAAGTGTCCATCATCGGATGAATGGATAAAGAAGATGTGGCACATATATACAATGGAATATTACTCAGCCATAAAAAGAAACAAAATTGAGCTATTTGTAATGAGGTGGATAGACCTAGAGTCTGTCATACAGAGTGAAGTAAGTCAGGAAGAGAAAGACAAATACCGTATGCTAAGACATATATATGGAATTTAAGGGAAAAAAATGTGATGAAGAACCTAGGGGTAAGACAGGAATAAAGACACAGACCTACTGGAGAACGGACTTGAGGATATGGGGAGGGGGAAGGGTGAGCTGTGACAAAGCGACAGAGAGGCATGGACATATACACACTAACAAACGTAAGGTAGATAGCTAGTGGGAAGCAGCCGCATAGCACAGGGATATCAGTTCGGTGCTTTGTGACCGCCTGGAGGGGTGGGATAGGGAGGGTGGGAGGGAGGGAGACGCAAGAGGGAAGAGATATGGGAACATATGTATATGTATAACTGATTCACTTTGTTATAAAGCAGAAACTAACACACCATTGTAAAGCAATTATACCCCAATAAAGATGTTAAAATAAAAAAAAAAAAAGATATATATATATATATATATATATATACACTGTCTACAAGAGACCCACTTCAGACCTAGGGATACATACAGACTGAAAGTGAGGGGATGGAAAAAGTTATTCCATGCAAATGGAAATCAAAGGAAAAAATAAATAAATAAAGATGTTAAAAAAATTAAAAAATAAAATAAAATGGTAGACCTAAATCCACATATTTATAATTACATTAAAGGACAATAGCCTAAACACAGACATATGGCAGATATATGATCCAACTATAGGCTATCTAATAGAAACTCATTTCAAATATAATCACAGGGGCTTCCCTGGTGGTGCAGTGGTTGGGGGTCTGCCTGCTGATGCAGGGGACATGGGTTCGTGCCCCGGTCCGGGAGGATCCCACGTGCCACGGAGTGGCTGGGCCCGTGAGCCATGGCCGCTGAGCCTGCACATCCGGAGCCTGTGCTCCGCAACAGGAGACGGCCACAGCAGTGAGAGGCCTGTGTACCCCAAAACAAAACAAAAACCAAATATAATCACAAAAGTAGGTAAAAAATAAAAGGATGAAAACGTATGTCCACACAAAAACCTGTACATGAACATTCACAGCATTATTCATAACACCCAAAAGTGGAAACAACAAAATGTCCATCAATTAATGAATGGATAAAGTTACTCAGCAATAAAGAGGAATGAAGTACTGATACATGCTATAACATAGATGAACCTTGAAAACATTAAGCCAAGTGAGAGAAGCCAAAATGAACATATATGTTCATTTATGTTGAACATATATGTTCAAAGTGAACATATATTCTGTGATTCCATTCAGATGAAATGTCTAGAATTGGTAAATCCATAGAGACAGAAAGTAGATTAGTGGTAACCTAGGAGTGGGGGTGTGGGGAGGAATATGGAATGACTGCTAATGGCTACAAGGTTTCTTTGGGGGCCTTATAAAAATGTTCTTAGATTGTACTGATGGTTGATGAACTCTGTGGATATACTAAAAACCACTGAATTATACACTTTAAATGGGTGAATTTTATGATATGTGGATCTATATCTCCATAGAACATTAAAAACATGCTATATGAAAGAAGCCAGATTAAAAGTCTACATATTGCATGACTCCATTCATATGAAATCTCCAAAAAGAGCATATGTAGAGAAAAGGAGATTAGTGGTTACCTGGGACTGGGTTAGGAATGCTGACTGACTACAAACTAGTACAAGGGACGTTATGGGTGATGGAAATGTTCTAACAACTATATTGTAGTGACGGCTGCATAACTACGTACATTTTTTAAAAATCACGGAATTGTACATCTTTTAAAATGTAAGTTTTATAGAATGTAAATCATAAGTCAATAAAGTTTTTGAGCCAATTGTGAACTCTTCACTCCTTGAAGAGGCTGCATCCCAGTTTGCCCCTGAGCAGTTAGGGAGGGATTCTGCTCCATGGAAAAGGACCTCTCTCCTAAAGAGACACAGTCTGTTGCCTCCATCACAGCTTCCCTTTGGGCTCATTTCAAGCTTGGCCAAACTGGGGAACCAACTGGGGAACAGAGTGGAGACTGCCCTGCATTCCCCTTTCCTCTGCCTCAATATGTCTTTATAACATCAGCTGGTGTCTTACAAAGGGAAAGGGAAGCCCACACACACCCAGAACTCTTGCTGGTCAGAGATTCCCTAAGTGTCTGTCCTTGCCTGAGTTTCGTGTGCCTGTGTTGTGAACCCTGGAACTATGGAGTTGGGGAGGGGGGCGCAAGTATTGCCCTAAGAATGCTTACTGTTCTTTTATTGTTGGGATCTGTTCTTGGGTAGGGTGGCAGTTGGGGAAGCTTGACTTTGTCTTCGTCAATAAACTCTCATTTACACAAAGGAAAGAAAAAAGAAAAAGAAAAAAGTCAATAAAGTTGTTCTTTTTTTAAAAATAAATTTATTTATTTTTGGCTGCATTGGGTCTTTGTTGCTGCCCATTGGCTTTCTCTAGTTGCAGAGAGTGGGGGCTACTCTTCATTGAGGCGTGCGGGCTTCTCACTGCGGTGACCTCTCTTGTTGCGGAGCTCTGGCTCTAGGTGAGCAGGCTTCAGTAGTTGTGGCTCACGGGCTCTAGAGCACAGGCTCAGTAGTTGTGGCACACGGGCTTAGTTGCTCCACAGCATGTGGGATCTTCTCAGACCAGGTATCAAACCCGTGTCCCCTGCATTGACAGGCGGATTCTTAACCACTGCACCACCAGGGAAGTCCCAATAAAGTTTTTAATAAGGCATAAAAGGTGAAAAAAAACAAGCAAAACCAGACTTTTGTTCTCTGAAAGATACTGTTAGGAGCATGAAAAGATAAGCTATAAATGGGAGAAAATATTTGCAAATTATATGCCTTACTCATTAATTTTCCTAAAATATGTATTTAATATCTGTTGACATATCATTTTTTCCTAATTACAGAAGCAATACTTGCCCATTTTCTAGAATCCAAAACACAAAGGAAGGAAGACAATTAAAAGCAATCAGGATCCCATCACTCAGAAATAACTACTGATAATATTTTTCATACATTTATAACCAGTCTCTTTCTTATCTTGTTCTTAAATATGTTCTCTAACACATACTCTTACATCAATTTTTAGCCTTGAGATTAAAATTAATATATAATCTACCAATTCCTATAACTTAAGATTTGGAACTTGGCAATAGAAAGAATTTAGTTCATAGATTTGTTTGGGACATGTGCAAATTTTATTTATTTCATTTAGATTTTTGTTCTACATATTCAGATTCCTAAGATCCAAAATTTATAAAAGCAATATGCTTTTTAGAAAGAAATTCAAAGCAACTTTATCAATAGGTAAGTAGTTTTTATATCTTTATAAAGCATAAACAATTTTAATTTTCAAGGATGAACAAAATTTAAAATGAAACATATGTTATAATCTATTCCTAAAGTATTTTACCCATTTTGTGGCCAAAATATCAACTGCCCAAAAGTCAAAATAGTCCTCACATGTTCCCAAAATCAAATAGCAAAGTTTTCAAAGTCTGAATATTTCAGAAATTTATTGTAATGAGCTTATAATTTTGATTATTTTCAAATGCCATACTTAATTATGTATTGGTCTCCATGAAAAGAGAAGATGATGTCTCCTCACCATTCGCATATCTTTATTCTCCTCACAAAACTGAATTAGAATCTTGACTTTCAACTCCACCCTCAAGGAAATGGAGAACTTGCTATAATTTATTATATTCAGAGATGTTGACTGGGCCACATTTTCTCTGTCTACTGTGTTTTTCTCCTGCTTCTTTTTAGAAGGTATGGTCTTTTCATGAAACAAAAGAGGTAAGATCTATAACTTGGTCCTAGCTAACTGTATTTCTTCAATAGGCTTGAAGCAAAAACTCCTTCTAATAACAAAGTGTATCCTGCCTTGCTTATTAGTTCCATGTGCAGATGTCATTCTTGAAAGAGAATCCTGTTTAAAGGAGCGATGTAAGGGGAACTTAGGGATTGTGCTGTCTCTAAGAGAATTATTTAGTATCATCCTCTAATAGCACCCCCTTCTCATTATTTCTCACACTATCATTTGCCCTCTTTTTGAAGGTATAGTTGTCGTAAGATAGTATTAAAATATTTGCATTTGGGAAAGAGTCACCCAGCCATTTGCAGATAAGATTATTTAAACAGATAGCTGTTTGCCTTCAACAACGTGATCACTAATTTTCCTCTATACTAATCACTGTACCTTGCACATAGTAGGCACTCAGTATTTTTTAATTAGTGTTCACAAAACTCTGCCAGCATGAGTTTTCCATGCAAATTAAAAATGACTCAAAGCGATTTTAGCTCTCTCTACACTTTGATTATAATAATAGCTACCACTTATGGAGCATATATAAACCAGGCACTTTACACACTTTAATTGATATATTACAAATTATAATATTATTAACTATAGCCCTGAAGGACAGGCTTTATTATCACCAATGTACAAATGCTCAGAAATGCTAAGTATTTTATTCAAGCTCCAGAGCTAGTTGGTGAAGCCAGGATTCAAAACCATAGGTCATGTATAACTCCAAAGCCCATGCTCCTTTCGCTATTCAAGGCTGCCTCAATAGAGAGCGGTACAAAAACAACTACTGGGAAATGTTTTCTTCTTACCTTCTAGAGAAGAATTTTAAGACAGCCAGACTCCCCAAGTGGAATGAACTTGATTCATCTGTCCATACATAGGATGACATTTAAGAGTCAAACCTAAGAGACTAATCAGAATGATATACATGTGCTCACCAACCAATGGATTCCATCAAAGGAAACTGGAAACTGCTGGAATTTACTCCCAGCAGCAGAGTAATTACAAATTTTTCCAGAGTTAAGGCACAATGACACAGAAGACTTTTAAAAATTTGTGTAGGTCATGCCCGAACTCAGAATGCATCCAAAAATACAACCTTTCTTTAACTGACAACTTTCATCTCTTCTTTGAAGAATCTTATTTAGACCAAAACAAAACACTGTGTCTTTACTTTTGATTTGTCCTCAAATATGAAACAATGAGCTGAACAAAAGGCTTCCCTTAATGTACGGCTCATCTCACAAACATCTCAAACAAAAAAATACTGTATATGTGGGCATTCATTAGGAAATATTTCTTATAGTTCTGAAGGTCCTCTAACCTTACCCTCTAGGACACCTGTCACTGCTCTGCAGATAACTTAGTAACATAATCCTTTCATGTGATGCTAAAAGTCAAAAAAGCTGGTCTTTCCTGTTTCCGACTGGTGGAGCTAGTTTTCCAATGTCTATGAAGAGGCATGTGTATGTGTATATACTACACTCTCTATACTTGGGTCCTGGCTGCAAGCTATTTCCTGCTGGCTGAATTCAGATATTTCCAATGGACTTAACTAAAAGAAACAAAGACCTGATTCATTACCCTTATTTCAGCAGCAATGGCTGTCCAAAGCAATAGAACCTTCCCTACAGCACGAGTGTTAGAGGTAAGAAGGAAAGAAAACATACTTCAAATTACAAAATTCTTTTGGTCTAGGGCTCAAAATAATATATATATATATTTGTTCAAATAATCTATAAAAACATGCTCAGGATTCAATCCATATAATTTCATTGCTAAACTCTGTACTTCTCTCCAGCTTAAAACAAGACTACCAGTGAAATTACGAAATTACTGAAAAATTTTAAAGATACATCTTAGTTAATAAAGCTCTCAGAGTTATTTTACTAAATGATCTGTCTGAGAATACACAGTACTATAAGTACTACATAAATACTATGTATTATGTAACTGTGTACTATGACTCAAAGTTCACTGTTATCACTGGCTTAATTTATGATGTGGGGTAAAATCATACAGGGCAGCAAAAAAAACTCTGCTTTAACACCACCACCACTGCCAATAATGTCTTTCCAGGTCACTAGTTCAAATATCCAGGTGAGAGTTGTAGGTGAAAAGGGAAGAAAGGGGAGGAAAAGGGAGGAGGGAGGAAAGGAGGAAAAAAGAATACTTTAGAGGTATCCAAAAGATAAAAATACGGAATCCTTAAGAGCAGGAGCTAGTAGAATTTCTTCACCAGGATATCTGAGAGGCCCAGATCAAGAGAGCAGTGGCTTTGTATATTTAAAGTGTTACAAATTTCAATTTCCCCTTTCAGTTTTGCTACATTTCCACTGATTATATCTTGATGATGGAAGGGCAGAATACTGTGCTCACTAGTAACATTTACAGGACAGACTGAGGAAGAATATAAATCAGATATCAAAACTCTTCCTAAATGCTAAGCCAGACTGTGAGGAAAAGAAATAAGGGACAGGGAAGAATAAGTTAAGAGGTTGAAAAAAAGCAATGTTATATTAACCCCACAGGAGCAAAACTTAAATTCTGGACTTTTGAGCACCATATCATTTAGGAGCAATTTAGAAGACAGAGAATGGGAGAAAATTAACATCTAACAGTTGCTGAGTACTTGTATCAAGCCAAGCACTTACATCTATTACCAAGCACTTATATCTATTACCACTAATCCTCATCTTAACAATGATAAAAATATAATATCCCTTTTCTCAGATAAACAGACCACATAATGCAAACTATATGTATTTTTTATTTTAATTTATGACTATAACCAGAGACAATTTTGGAGTAAGATTTGAAATTCTGCCTCTAACATTTATAAGCCTTGAAATTGTGGGCAATTAATAACTCTGAAAACATAAATAAATAAATAAGACAATAAAAATAAATAAATAACTCTGAAAACAAATAAAGCCACCCTATTTACAGCATGGCACAACAGAACCATGATAGTATTACAAAGTCATATGCATTTTATTAAATATCCTCCTATGCCAAGGATCATGTGCCCTGAACTGCCTAAACCAGAATGTTTTATGGACCTCCACAATCACCTGATTGTTTGGCCTTCTGTACTTATGCAGTAAAACTGACTTCTGACCTAAGGTGGAAATGGCTGAGTAAAACAAGGTCTTTTCCATGATGAAGGAGGAGAAAAGAAAAGATAAAGCCAGAAAAAGATACCACAAGAATACTACAGATCAATACATCTTATAAATACAGATGCAGAAATCCCCAATAAATTACTAGCCAACCAAATGCAGGAGCATATTAAAAGGACTATACACCATACCAAGTGGGAATTATCCCAGGAATGTAAGGTTGATTCGACATACAAAAATCAAACAATGCGGGACTTCCCTAGTGGCACAGTGTTTAAGAATCCACCTGCCAATGCAGGGGACACAAGTTCGAGCCCTGGTCCAGGAAGATCCCACATGCCATGGAGCAACTAAGCCCGTGTGCCACAACTACTGAGCCTGCACTCTAGAGCCCACGAGCCACAACTACTGAAGCACGCGTGCCTAGAGCCCACGCTCCACAACAAGAGAAGCCACCGCAATGAGAAGCCCGCACACTGCAATGAAGAGTAGCCCCCACTCGCGCAATTAGAGATGGCCCGCACACAGCAACGAAGACCCTACGCAGCCAAATATAAATAAATAAATAAATATTTAAAAATTCAATCAATGCAATACACCAAGTTAATAGACTAAAGGGAAAAAAACACATGATCATCTCAAAATAACTCCTTATTATGTGGGGAAATTTTTCTAAAGCATTCCTATTTAGATATATAATTTCTAGCTTTTAAAAAGAGATGTTTTAGGGACTTCCCTGGTGGTCCAGTGGTTAAGAATCCGCCTTTTGGGACTTCCCTGGTGGTCCAGCGGATAAGACTCTGCGCTCCCAATGCAGGGGACACGGGTTTGATCCCTGGTCAGGGAACTAAGATCCCACATCCCACATGCCACACGGCGCAGGCAAAAAAAAAAAAAAAAAAAAAAGAATCCGCCTTTCAATGCAGGGGACACAGGTTTGATCCCTGGTCGGGGAACTAAGATCCCACGTGCCACGGGGCAACTAAGCCCACGCGCCACAACTAGAGAAGCCCATGCACCACAACCAGAGAAGCCTGTGCACCGCAACAAAGAGCCCATGCACTGCAAGCAACACACCGAAGACCCAGAGCAGCCAAAAAAAAAAAAAAAAAAGACAACTGCTATTAAAAAAATAAAAAGAGGCGTTTTGAAGGCATGCTTTGCAGAATTCTTTCTAGTTGTGTTTAACAAGAATATATAATATCATGACTGATTTAATGAGTACCTTACACATGTGAAGTGTTAGGCACACAAAATTTGATTTAATTAAAACTGCCCTTCAAGACAGCTGTTATGAGTATAAATAGGCAGTAGAGCATAGTAGTTAAGAGCATAGACTCTGAAGCCAGATTCCCTGTGTCTGAATCCTAGTTCTACACTTAGTAACTGTGTGACCTTCATCAAGTTAACATTTCTGTGCCTCAGTTTCCACAACCAAAAATGGACAGTATGATAGTACCTACTGTTATAGAAGAGGCATAAGAATTAAATGTTATTGTATGTAAAGATGTTAAAACAGTGTCTGATACAAAATAAGAGCTGTATAAAAAGTTAGTTATTTGGTTGGTGAAGATGAAAAGGCTAATTAGAAGGAGTGTACACCAAGTCCTATCTTCAGACCTTAGCAATGAAGTTTCTGCCTTTTCTATCAGACTGTACTGGATGATCAGATGAAAGCTGGTTTCATCCAACTTTAATGTGGGTAAGATGCATACTCTAAGAACAGATAATCTCTTTAATCTGGAATCCTTAGAACATGATGTCCAAGATCAATTAATTTTCCAGTTCACAGAGGGGATCTATGCTAACTCTTTTCTTCTCACAACTAAGGTAACAGACAGTGTAATAGTCACAGAGCACATGAAGATTATCACATCTTGCTGGTGAAGGAGTGGTAAGTAGTCCTAGACAAGACAGTGCCTCAAATGTACTGACAAACTGTTTCATAAATTATCAGCAACAGCTGTTTATGATGGGGTTTCTGGTTCAGGTGATTTCTTGATTTTCTGCCTATGAATTTAAGAGATTAATCTATTTAAGAAAAAGGCTAGACTTCCTGCTAACATCTGGAAGAAGGCAAGGATGCCCACTCTCACCACTTCTATTCAATGTAGTATTGGTAGTCCTAGCCACAGCAATCAGACAAGAAATAAAAAGTATCCAGATTGGAAGGAAAGAGGTAGAACTGTCACTATATGCAGATGGCATGATACTATCTATAGAAAACCCTAAAGACTCCACACAAAAACTACTAGAACTAAAAAAAATAAAAAATAAATAAATAAATTTTTAAAAACTACTAGAACTGATAAACGAATTCAGCAAGGTAGCAGGGTACAAGATTAACATATGGAAATCAGTTGCATTTCCTTACACTGACAGTGCAATATCAGAAAGAAAAAGTAAAAACACAACCCCTTTTAAAATCACATCAAAAAAAATAAATACCCAGGAATAAACCCGACCAAGGTGGTGAAAGACTTACATGTTGAGAAATAAAACACTGATAAAGGAAAATGAAGATGATTCAAAGAAATGGAAAGATATCCCATGCTCTTAGATTGGAAGAATTAATATTGTTAAAATGGCCATACTATCCAAGCAATCTATAGATTTAATGCGATCCCTATCAAGTTGCCCATGACATTTTTCACAGAACTAGGACAAATAATACTAAAATTTACATGGAACCACAAAAGACCCAGAATTGCCAAAGCAATCCTGAGGAAAAAGAACAAACCTGAAGGCATAACCCTCCCAGACTTCAGACAATACTACAAAGCTACAGTAATCAAAACAGCATGATACTGGCACAAAAACAGACACATGGATCAACGGAACAGAATAGAGAGCCCAGAAATAAACCCACACACCTATGGTCAATTAATCTTTGACAAAGGAGGCAAAAATATACAATGGAGAAAAGATGTTCTCTTCAGCAAGTGGTGTTAGGAAAACTGAACAGGCGCATGTAAATTAGTGAAGCTAGAACTCTTGCTCACACCACACACAAAAATAAACTCAAAATGGCTTGAAGACTTAAATATAAGACATGACACCATAAAACTCCTAGAACATAGGTAAACATTATCTGACATAAATCATAGTAATGTTTCATAGGTCAGTCTCCCAAGGCAAAAGAAGTAAAAGCAAAAATAAACCAATGGGACCTAATCAAACTTACAAGCTTTTGCACAGCAAAAGGAAACCATAAACAAAACAAAAAGACAACGTATGCACTGGGAGAAAATATTTGCAAACAATGCAACCGACAAGGGATTAATTTCCAAAATATACAAACAGCTCATATAGCTCAATATCAATAAACAAACAACCCGGTACTTCCCCGGTGGTCCAGTGGTTAAGAATCTACCTTCCAATGCAGGGGACATGGGTTCGATCCCTGGTCAGGTAACTAAGATACCAAATGCCGCCGGGCAACTAAGCCTGCACACCACAACTACTGAGCTTGAGTGCTCTAGAGTCAGCGTGCCACAACAAGAGAGCCCATGTGCCACAACTACTGAGCCTGTGCACTCTGGGGCCCATGCGTCACAACTAAGAAGAAGCCCACGCACCTCAACAAAGAGCCCGCCTGGCACAACGAGGGATCCCACATGCCACAACTAAGACCCAATGCAGCCAAATAAGTTAAAAGAATAAATAAATATTAAAAAAAAGCAATCAAAAGATGGGCAAAAGATCTAAATAGATATTTCTCCAAAGAAGACATACCTGATGGCCAACAGGCACATAAAAAGATGCTCAACACTGCTAATTACTAGAGAAATGCAAATGAAAACTACAATGAGGTATCAACTCACACCAGTCAGAATGGCCATCATTAAAAGTCTACAAATAATAAATGCTGGAGAGAGTGTGGAGAAAAAGGAACCCCCCTACAATGGTGGTGGGAATGTAAAGTGGTGTAGCCACTATGGAGAACACTATGGAGGTTCCTTAAAAAACTAAAAATTGAGCTAACATATGACCTAGCAATGCCACTCCTGGGCATATATCTGAAGAAAACTCTAATTCCAAAAGATGCAGGCACCCCAATGTTCACAGCAGCAATATTTACAACTGCCAAGACATGGAAGCAACCTAACTGTCCATCAACAGATGAATAAAGAGATGGATAAAGAAGACGTGGTATATATATATACATAATGGAATATTAGCCATAAAAAACAGTGAAATAATGCCATTTGCAGCAATATGATGGACCTAGAGATTATCATACTAAGTGAAATCAGACAGAGAAAAACAAATACCGTATGATATCACATGTGGAATCTAAAAAAATGATACACATGAACTTATTTACAAAATAGAAAAAGATTTAGAAAACTAAGTTATAGTTACCAACAGGGAAAGCAGGGGAAGATACATTATGAGCATGGGATTAACAGATACACAATACTATAATATAAAACAGATAAACAACAAAGTTCTACTGTATAGCATACGAAACTATATTCAGTATCTTGTAATAACCTATAATGGAAAAGAATCTGAAAAGAATATATACGAATATATATATATATATATACACACACGTGTCTGTACATATATATACAAAAAACAGAATCACTTTGACGTACACCAGAAATTAACACAACATTGTAAATCAACTATACTTCAATAAAAAAGAAAGAGGCTAGAGAATATGGTGGAACCTCTGCCTATCCCTTCAAAATTTGCCATTTTGGGTTGTTTTGCTGAATATCATTACCTTGCAGCCTTCCTGGAATTCTGATTAAAAGCCATGGGTAGCTACACTTTCTTACACTTGGCTAACATAGGATTATATTAATCTCTCAAATAACCTGAACTGGATTGATGTAATGTGTTTAAATATAAGCTTCTCTGAAGCTGCTTGTATTGATACAGAATCATTTTTTTATACAACTACTCTATTTTCTGCACCATTCCTACCTATCAAAACACTGTTTAACAGAGCTGGAGGAATCAGGCTCCCTGACTTCGGACTATACTACAAAGCTACAGTAATCAAGACAGTATGGTACTGGCACAAAATCAGAAATATAGATCAACAGTACAGGATGGAAAGCCCAGAGAGAAACCCACGCACCTATGGTCACCTTATTTTTGATAAAGGAGGCAAGAATATACACTGGAGAAAAGACAGCCTCTTCAATGGTGCTGGGAAAACTGGACAGCTACAGATAAAAGAATGAAATTAGAACACTCCCTAACACCATACATAAAAATAAACTCCAGGGCTTCCCTGGTGGCACAGTGGTTGAGAGTCCGCCTGCCGATGCACGGAACACAGGTTCGTGCCCCAGTCCGGGAAGATCCCACATGCCCCGGAGCAGCTAGGCCCGTGAGCCATGGCCGCTGAGCCTGTGCGTCTGGAGCCTGTGCTCCCCAACGGGAGAGGCCACAACAGTGAGAGGCCTGCGTACTGCAAAAAAAAAAAAAATTTAATTAAAAAATAAATAAACTAACTCCAAATGGATTAAAGACCTAAATGTAAGACTGGACACTATAAAACTCTTAGAGAAAAACATAGGCAGAACACTCTATGACACAAATCACAGCAAGATCCTTTTTGACCCACCTCCTGGAGAAATGGAAATAAAAACAAAAATAAACAAATGGGACCTAATGAAACTTCAAAGCTTTTGCACAGCAAAGGAAACCATAAACAAGATGAAAAGACAACCCTCAGAATGGGAGAAAATATTCGCAAATGAAGCAACTGACAAAGGACCAATCTCCAAAATTTACAAGCCGCTCATTCAGCTCAGTATCCAAAAAACAAACAACCCAATCCAAAAATGGGCAGAAGACCTAAACAGACATTTCTCCTAAGAAGATATACAGATTGCCAACAAACACATGAAAGAATGCTCAACATCATTAATCATTAGAGAAATGCAAATCACAACTACAATGAGGTATCACCTCACACCAGTCAGAATGGCCATCATCAAAAAATCTATAAACAATAAATGCTGGAGAGGGTGTGGAGAAAAGGGAACCCTCTTGCACTGTTGGTGGGAATGTAAATTAATACAGCCACTATGTAGAACAGTATAGAGGTTCCTTAAAAAACTAAAAATAGAACTACCATTCGACCCAGCAATCCCACTACTGGGCATATACCCTGAGAAAGCCATAATTCAAAAAGAGTCATGTACCACAATGTTCATTGCAGCTCTATTTACAATAGCTAGGACATGGAAGCAACCTAAGTGTCCACTGACAGATGAATGGATAAAGAAGATGTGGCACATATATACAGTGGAATATTACTCAGCCATAAAAAGAAATGAAATTGACTTATTTGTAGTGAGGTGGATGGACCTAAAGACTGTCATACAGAGTGAAGTAAGTCAGAAAGAGAAAAACAAATACCGTATGCTAACACATATATATGGAATCTAAAGAAAAAAAATGGTTCTGAAGAACCTAGAAGCAGGACAGGAATAAAGATGCAGATGTAGAGAATGGATTTGAGGACACAGGGAGGGGGAAGGGTAAACTGGGCCGAAATGAGAGAGTGGCATGGACTTATATATACTACCAAAATAGATAGCTAGTGGGAAGCAGCCGCATAGCACAGGGAGATCAACTCGGCGCTTTGTGACCACCTAGAGGGGTGGGATAGGGAGGGTGGGAGGGAGACTCAAGAGGGAGGAGATGTGGGGATATATGTATATGTATAGCTGATTCACTTGTTATAAAGCGGAAACTAACACACCATTGTAAAGCAATTATACTCTAATAAAGAAGTTTTAAAAAATTTTTTAAAAAACACTGTTTAAGGGATATCCCTGGTGGTCCAGTGGGTAAGACTCCACATTCCCAATGCAGGGGGCCAGGGTTTGATCCCTAGTCAGGGAACTAGATCCTGCATGCATGCTGCAATTAAAAGCCCACATGCCACAACTAAGAAGTCCACATACGGCAACTAAAGATCCCACGTGCTGCAACTAAGACCCGGCACACCCAAAATAAATAAATAAATGTATTTTTTAAAATAAAATAAAGAGGTCGTATGGTTTAAAAATGAAATATTGCTTTGTTTACTGTCTTTCTAGACACAAAAAAATAAAACAAAATTCAACTTAAAAAACACTATTTAAATTGAATACCAACCTTTTGGAACATGTATAAATATATATATAATTATCATATTAGTATGTATCTAATTAGTGCACATCTAACTATCTAATTTTCATAATAATCCTGTCAGGTAAATAACTTATCCAAGATCATACAGATTTGCTCCAATTTCCTTCATCTTCCTTACATGTTATACTTTATAATAAAAGTTCACCTTTGAAAGATAATACTGAAACGTAAGTGTTCCTAAAATACTTAAATTTTTAATAAAATAGTACGTACCTTTTATGACAATTCACAATTTTTTTAATGGAATCATCTAATTGAGAGTTTCTCAGCCATGACACTTCTGACATTTGGGCCAGATAATTCTTTGTTTTGGGGAGGTGTCCTGTGCATTGTAGGATGTTTAGCAGCATCCCTAGCTTCTACCCACTAAATGCCAATAGCACCCCATCCCCAGCTGTGAAAACCAAAAATGCCTCAAAAGGTTGTCAAATGTCCCTTGGATGGCAAATTGCCCCACTGTTAATCTTTACAACAATCCTACCATATATAGGGCTTTGACAAAAATCCTGAGTGGTACTCAAGCCCATTTTCAGACTTTGAATCTAGTGCTCCTCCCTCTACAGCACTTCTGCTCTACCTTATATGCTCCCAACCCGTAATCCAAGGAAAATATGTGATAGTGTGACCTTGCTTACAAACATGTACAAATGAAACGGTCATAAAACATTTTTACTACATGTGACGCATTCTTATGTTCCCTTTTCTTTTCCTCTCTACCATCTCAACTGCTAGGGTGGCTCCCCACTGGACTGATTTCACAACCCATAATTGGAAAACTACTGTCTAAGGCAATAAAACGAGTCAATCTGTTGTATGAGTTTTCTAATGTGTTTTATAAAGTTTTTCAACATCAGTAGATAGTACAAAAAGATATTCTGGTTAATCCTAGTCAGACCTAGATGATCTGAATCTTCTCTTCTCAGTTGTTGCTCCTCTGCTAACAAAACCCCAAACTGAGTGATTCCCCAGAGTGGGTTCTTCAGCCTTAGTGCACACAAGAATTACCTGAAGAACCTGTTGGAAAACACAGGTTTTCCTCTGAGAAAACACTCTTGAGTTTCTGATTCAGTTGGCCTAGGGTGGGACCTGAGAATCTGCATTTCTACTATCACCCAGAGGTGAAATTGATGGTACTGGTTTAGGAATCAAATGTTCAAACTACTGCCTAGAACTGCCTTAGAAATGGAATAAATGAGTCATAAAAAGAGATTTCTTTTTAAAAGCATATGATTTTTTAAATGCTTGTTTCAAGACTTAAAACTAAATGAAATCATGTATCTATATATTTAACAAATAATGAGTGTTTATCATGTGCCACACTATTTGGGGTAACACTAATAAGTCAGTATTTCCCAAAGTATGTTCCATGAAAGTAGATTGAGTAGATGTCACACAATACTGAAAAAAACAAGTCTTACAACAAAGAAATATCTAACTTATTAGAGTCATTAATATACTCATGTTTATAGCAGCCATCCAAAAGGCAGCTACAGCACGTAGCATATCTCAGATTTCTTTTCTCAGTCTGCAATTTTTTTTTTTTTTGTGTGGTACGCGGGCCTCTCACTGTTGTGGCCTCTCCCGTTGTGGAGCACAGGCTCTGGATGCGCAGGCTCAGCAGCCATGGCTCACGGGCCTAGCCGCTCCATGGCACATGGGATCCTCCCAGACCAGGGCACGAACCCGTGTCCCCTGCATCAGCAGGCGTACTCTCAACCACTGCGCCACCAGGGAAGCCCTCAGTCTGCTATTTTTAAGCATCTCAAAAAACTAGTATTCTGTTGTACAGCAGAAAGTAACACAACATTGTAAAGCAATTATACTCCAATAAAGATATTAAAAAACAAACAAACAAACAAACAACTAGTATTCCAGGGAAGGCACTCTGAAATATGAACTGAGAGGGATGAGAAAGGTTTGAACACACCTTTATGTCAAGCACTTCATACACATGAATTAAAATTATCTAATTTTTATAATAATCTTATCAGGTAAATAATGTAGCCAAAATCGCAGGATGACTTACAGAGTAACCCACTTCTTTTTAAATTTATTTATTTATTTATTTATTTGGCTGCATCCGGTCTTAGTTTCAGCATGCAGGATCTTTGTTGCGGCACATGGGATCTTTTGTTGTGGCGAGCGGGCTCTTCGTTGCAGCACACAGGCAATTCTCTAGTTGTGGCACATGGGCTCCAGAGTGTGCAGGCTCAGTAGTTGTGGCACGCGGGCTCTCTAGTTATGGCGCATGGGCTTAGCTGCCCCGCTGCATGTGGGATCTTAGTTCCCTGACCAGGGCTCGAACCCACGTCCCCTGCATTGGAAGGCGGATTCTTAACCACTGGACCACAAGGGAAGTCCCTAGAGTAACCCACTTCTAAAACCTGGCTGCTAGTCTTTCTCTGAAGTCCTGTGACACTGTCTTTTAATAAGAAAATTGATAAGAACAAGAAACATTACTTAGGATATACAAAGGCCAAACAAAAATGGGTTAAGACACTAAGAAAACAACCCATTAAAAAAAACAGGCAAATGACTTGAACAGACACTTCACCAAAGAGGTTATATAAATGGTGAATAAGCACATGAAAAGATGTTGAACATCAGCAGCCACTAAGAAAATGCAAATTAAAACCACAATGATACCACTACATGCCTATTAGAATGGCTAATATGAAAAACACTGACAATACCAAGTGCTGAGGATGCTGACCAAGTGGAACTCTCTGCTAGGGAGAATGCAAAGTGATACAACCACTCTCAAAAACAGCCTGGCTGTTTCTTATAAAGTAAAACAAACACTTACCATATGACTCAGCAATTCCACTCACAGGTATTTATCCTAGTGAAATGAAAACTTGTATTCACAAAAACCCATACAGAAACATTTATGGCAGCTCTGGTCATAACTGCCCCAAACAGGAAATAACCTAAATGTCCTTCAACAGATTTACAAATAAATTGTGGTACATCCATATAATGGAATACTACTCAGCAATTAAAAAGGAATAACCTATTGATACACGCAACAACTTGAATCTCAAAGGCATTTTGCTAAATTTACAATAGAAGCCAGTCTCACAGGCACATTGTACGCTTCTATTTATATGCCATTCTTAAAGAGACACAACTACAGTTGACCCTTGAACAACATGGGTTTGAACTGTGCAAGTTCACTTATACGTAAGTTTTCCCTAAATACATACTACAGTGCTACAACAAACTGTGGTTGGTTGAATCCATGAATGTGGAACCGCAGACACCAGGGCCAACTGTGAAGTTATATCCAGATTTTCTACTGCTCACAGGGCTGACACCCCTAACCCCCACGTTATTCAAGGGTCAATTGTGTAGTGACAGAGAACAGACCAGTGGTTGCCAGGGGTTAGGGGTAGAAGAAAGATGTGACTACAAAGGGATTGCACATGAAAGTTTTTTGGAATGATGTAACTGCTCTGATTATGGGATTACACAGACCTACAGGGGTTAAAGTCCAAAGAACTGTAAAACAAACAGAAAAATCAATTTTACTGTATGATAATTTTAAAAATAAAGAGAAAAAAGGAAAAAATGGGGCTGAAGCACATTTTCACATCAGTTACATGAAAATAATAAAAAGTCATGCCGTAAATATCATATCACAGAACACTAAATTTTAGTAATACCTACAGATGAGAATTTACAGCTTCACCTGACAATCTAAAATTTCCACACTTATTTTAGATATAAATACCCTTCTGTTCAGAATTGTGACAAAAGTTTAGAGGAAAGTAATAGCCTTCCTAAACACATAAAATGTGTGGAATTCAGCATTCCAAGATCTTTGCATCTTGGCAGAAACACATCATTGCCTATGTTGTTTAGGCAAAAGATAATGAAATATCTAAGGGATGAAAGGAATGTGCCAATCCTCTTTCCCTCATGGAATTCTCAAAGGCAATGTAACTAGCACCTGGTACAATGACCTCAATGCAAGCTCAGAGCTGACATTCCTAGGGACGGACTCACAAATAAACCTAGATCATTCCTAAAGATCTACAATACAATCCTCTGTAATCCAAGCAGTCAGCTGTTTCACTGAGACTAGGGAAGCATGCAACAACTGCTTACATATACTCACATACACATTCACACACACATTTCTGCATGGAATGTATATGATGTGTCTGTGCCCACATAAAGAAACAATATAACTCAATCCATAGGAAATTCTAAAATGCCTAACTCTCAGTATTAATTCATCAATTTATTACTTATTCAAATATCTATCTAACATCCACTTTGTACCAAACACTATAACAAGCACTTGGGATATATCTGTAAACTGGAAAGATGAAATCTGGCCCTCATCCATCACCTCCAATTTAAAGACATACAAGTCATTTTTATATCAACCATCTGAAGTAAAGTGAGATCAATGACAGCAAACTGCATAGCACATGATGGAAACGGAAAAAAACTTAGTATGGCCCCAGGATTTCTGTTTGTTCTTTGTGCGGAGGCACGTATGTGCATGAAATGAAGTGCTAAGAAAATTAAAGTAGGAGAGGTAAGCAAGGACCAAATCTTGGAGAACCTTGAATGCCACACCAAGAATTTCAGATTTACCTTGTTGGCAATTAGAAGCCATTAATAGCAGTAACGAGTTCAAGAGTTTTTCTTTCAAATACGTATTTTGAATATTCTGGATTATGGAGGAAGGGACAAATAGTTAAACCAAGGAAATAGAAAATACACACAATACACACTACGTCACTGAGCTAATAGTTAAATAGTATTTCTCTTTGCCTCAACAGAACAACATATTCACTTAACTATTTTCCCAAGGAATTCAAATGAAGAACATCCTGCATAATATTAATAATTGACATTTGTATTAAACTTTACTATTTACAAATAGTAAATAAATAGTAAAATCATTTTTAACAGATATTGCTAACATTCACACCATTTTATAAAATTAAAGATTGAGGACATATGTTAATTGAAAAACTGCCCTTGTTCTAACATTCAAATTACATATAAATGGGAGTATGTGACCAATGTACTCACTGGCTAAGAAAAGATCAAATTAGTTCTCTGTGGCTCAACAATACATCTTTCTGGCCCTAATTCCACAACCTTAGTTTAGGCCACCTTCATTCTTCACCTGGGTTTTTGCAGTGGTCTCCTCACTGGTCTCTCAGCCTCTGGTCTTATCTAACATCAATCTAATATGCATAAACAGCCAAAGATGATTTTTTTCTTCTAGCTCACAGGAAAATCTGATTACATCACTACTCCGTTTAAAACCTTCCAATGATTTCCCCACTGCATTCAAGTTAAAGTCTAATCTCCCTCACATGGCATAAAACGTTCTTTTGCAGGGACCTTGGCCTTACTCTCCTACCCATTCTCCTTTTGGTAAACACCTGGCCTCTCATCTTATGCTTTGCACATACTCAATAATTCCCCAAACCCTCTATTTTTTTTGGCAAATACTGTTCCCTCACCCCCAAATACTTTGTGCCCCACTGCCCCTACCCAGATTTTTCCTGGCTAACTCCTACTGCTTCAGATCTCAATTTAGGTATCTCATTCTAGTAAATAATATCCATGGACATGAGAGAAAGCAACTCATTAAAAGATGCACAAAATAGGTTGGACTCTTGTTCCCAGTTTTTCAGTTCCTCCCTGTTATAGAATTATACATCCAAATCCTTGGCCAAAAGACACTGCAGTTACCTACCACTAGAATAGAGAAAGTATGTTTCCTGGCCTCAATGATGTTGGGCGTGGTCATATGACTTTCTCTGCCCAATTTTGGTTTGGTTTTGTTTTTTAATATTTATTTATTTATTTTGGTTGCGCCGGGTCTTAGTTGTGGCACACAGGATCTTTGTTGTGGCATACGGGATCTTGTGGCAGGCAGACTTCTTAGTTGCGCCATGTGAACTCTTAGTTGTGGCATGCATGCAGGACCTAGTTCCCTGACTAGGGATCGAACCCAGGCCCCCTTCATTGGGAACGCAGAGTACTACCCACTGGACCACCAGGGAAGTCCCCCAATTTTGAATTAGAGCCTTAAGAGCTTTCATGTGTGTTTGTTTCTCACCCTTCTTGTGTTTCCACTTTCTCCACAGGAAGATTATGAGACATGCAGAGCAGACCTATGAGCTTGGAGTCAAATCCAGCTGAACCCAGTCAAACTCAGCTGAGATCAACCAAAACCCAGCTGACCCAGAGACTCATGAGAGGGAAAAAACATTGTTTTAAACCACTGCAAATTTCAGATTATTTACTACATAGCATTTTTGCAGCAATAGCTGATATAATGCATTTCCGATAAAATCTTACTTTTAATTATCAAAAATATATTCATATTGTTTTGATTATGTACTAACAGGTTTAAATCCTAAATCAATCATAAAATTTTTAAACACAGAGAAACTAAAAATATCCAATTTCAATTTATCTACCTATCTTAGGTGCAGAGAACTATGATATGGTATTTGGGGAGTCACTATAATGCAGCATTAGGATAAAATTCTATGAGGGAAGTAGGGCAGAAATACAAATCCGAAGAAAACAAGAATAATTTACAACTTTCAGCTGTTAAATGGTAATGATAAGTGATAAATCACTGCGGTATTTAGATTCCTGGATACTTTTTCTTTTAAAATGATATAAGAGCTTTATTTTAAAATATCATTATTTATAACACATCAAAAATTACATAATTTGGGACTTCCCTGGTGGTCCAGTGGCTAAGACTCCACGCTCCCAATGCAGGGGGCTCTCGGTTCGATCCCTGGTCAGGGAACTAGATCCCACATGCTGCAACTAAGAGTTCGCATGCCACAGCTAAGACCCGGTGCAGCCAAATAAATACATAAATAAAAATATTTTTTAAAAAAATTACATAATTTGCAATTATTTAAACTTATGATAAAAAGTTTTTAGATGTCACCAAAAACATGTGCAAGAGAGTACACATCTATTTTCTTTCTTTTGGTGTATACAGTCCTGTGAATTTAATACATGTATAGATTCATGTAATCACCACCTGTTTGTACAAGATACAAAATAGATACGTACATCTCCCTCATGCTACACCTTTACAGTTACATCCTCTTCTAACCTAGATCTTCCAGAAGTCCTTTTAGGAAATATGTGAACAAAAAAGTATGAAAAACACTGCTGTATGACACTAACTAGCATGACTTACTTGTCCAGTTACTGAGGCTTCAAATTTTCAGCCAAATTCTAGTTCATTTAGTAATATTAATAATGCCAAAAATATCCAATAAGTAATGGTAAAATTTACTCTGGGGGCCAAATAATATATTCAAGTCAGTCAAAACTGAGTTGGTTAATATACTTACTGACTCAGAGTTCATTACAGTCGAAACTTAAGTTTCTCCACAATACTCACAGAGGATGATATAGATGAACTTAATCTGGAAACTATTCTTATCTTTAAAACAGGTTTGCTTGGTTATACTGATTAAGTATTAAAAGACCTCTGAGTTAGAATTTCCTCCCATTTTCTGCTTGCCTTAATTTTTCAGAAAGTTGAGATTTAGATAAATATCACGTCTAAAGAGCAATTCCAGATGAAAATCACCAAAGTATAATACAAACAAGAATAAACCCTTTTGCACACAAAAGGAATCTAACCAGTCTCTCAAAACACCAAGCATACCGGGAGAAGCATTGAAAGTCAAAATCAAGGGACTTTAAACAATTATATAAACTATAAGCAGGGAAAGTCAAATACAGGAAATAACCTAAAGTAGCTCTTGCTGAATTAAGAACACTGTTTTCATTCTATCCAACTCTAGAAAAACCTGCTAACAGGGTAGGTTATTTTAGTCATTAAGACCAAACATGAAATAATACCTCTCTCTAAAAAAAAATACACAATACAAATCCCCAACACAGTTGTATCTGAGAATAAAAGAAATAAATGGAAAGTGTAAGCTTCAGTAATCTGTGTTAGCATTAATTAATACACACAGAAATCCTCATTCACTCAAAAATTTTTGAACTACTACTCTGTTCAAGGGACTATAATGGTGATATAACATGACTGGTGATGGGCCATTTGTGCAGAAGCTCGTTGATAATTCTACTAACCTCTTCATAACACACCACGTTGTGAACCCACTTACAGCAGGGTTTTACTGTTAGCAAGATACTAAGGGGGATACAAAGATGAAAGATATAGAGACTGCTCTCAGAGCTTAACATCTAAGTTAGAGATTTGGTTAGAATAGGTTCATTTTACACTGCTATGAAATAAAAGTACAACATGTACTTAATAATGCTACACCTAAATACAAGGAAATGGACATAAAATTCTGTAAGGAACTCTGTCAGACTTCACAGAATGAGTTTTCATGTACCCAGAAAAAGAACAATAAAATCATCAAACCTAACTACTGGTCACAAATGTTCCTTACTGATGCTATGAGACACTCCCACAGTGGGGGAAATCCCAATAGAGACCACATATAACTACCTTTCTCCTCACTAAAACTGATCACAAAGCAAGAGCTTAAAATAATTCATGGCAAAGTAAAAAGAAAATTAAATCATCCTAAAAATAATAAGAGGTTATCAGCATTTTCAAATAGCAAACACTAGAATTAAAAGTTGGTATATGCTGCACTTCAAGAAAAAGTAACTCCTTAATCAGGTCTTGTTCTAAGGAAGATCATAAAGTAGGCCTTGATGGACAGGTACCCTCCTTTCCTGACCTCTCTTATGAATTTGTCTCCTTACTTCCCAAGGACTTTCACCCCTCACGATACTCCTACTACCCTCTATATGCACACATACATGAATGCACATACACACTGTCCCAGGTCAATCTTTTTCTATCTGAAAGACTGAAGTAATTTTATCTTTGATTGGAGAGTGGTATTAGGGGGAGGAGAATGGACTCCATTTACTTTCACTACACAAGAGCTAAGGTGTTACTCCTCCAGGCAAGGTCTCCAGAAAAACTGTGCTTTAGACCCTTAGAATTTAAGGATAATAATAATAAGTAACTTCTACTAAGATTTCTGTTGTTGTTGTCGTTGTTGTCGTTGTTGTTGTTTTTGGCCATGTGGCATTTTAGTTCCCAGACCAGGGTTCGAACCTGTGCCCCCTACATTGGAAGCACAGCTCCTTAACCACTGGACCGCCACAGAAGTCCCTACTAAGATGTTAATGCACATATAATGGCACTGAATCCCACCACCTCCCTAACTATAATGATATCTACATCTTAATAGGTTACACAGTGAAAAATGAAAGAAATTCCCCCCAAAAAAGAATTTTAGCCATTAACTAGCAGACAGAGAGATACTGCTGGTGTTCCTAAAATCATGCCATAAAGCCTATTCTTCTATCCCTATTAAAAAATACACATGGACTAGCTCTGTTTTAACCCTGGCCAAAAAGCAAGCAAATCTCTTCTGAAAATACTAAATTAAAATGGTCAGACAAATGTCTACCCAGAATATTATGGGGAACTCTGCACTGTAAAATACGTATATAACAAACCTTATTTGGACATTTAGAAACTTGTATTAAACATCATAAATTAGGGACTTCAAGATGTATCCCTGGTGTGCAGTGGTTAACATTCCACACTCCCAATGCAGGGGGCCTGGGTTCGATCCCTGGTTAGGGAACTAGATCCCACATGCATGCCACAAAGAGTTCAGGTGCCACAACTAAGGAGCCCACGAGCCACAACTAAAGGAGCCCACAAGCCGCAGCTAAAGGATCCCGCGAGCCACAACTAAAGGAGCCCGCAAGCCCCAACTAAGGAGCCGGCCTGCTGCAGCTAAGACCCAGCACAACCAAATAAATAAATAAATAAATAACTTTTTTAAAAATCATAAATTATAAAGAAAAGTTTTAGTTAAAAAAGAAAAAACTTCCATACATTCTTCCAAAACCGTCAAGATATATTTTGAAGCATTTTCTAGGAAATAGCTGATATAATTAGAGTAACACAGTAACAAATTTTAAAGCTACAAAGGCCTTCACTGTCTTTTTAGAAATAATAACCTTTTCCTTTGCACAAAACAATATTAAGAGTGAAGGGAAGGACTTCCCTAGTGGCTCAGTGGTTAAGAATCCACCTGCCAATGAAGGGGACGTGGGTTCTCTCGAGCCCTGATCTGGGAAGATCCCACGTGCCGCAGAGCAACTAAGCCCGTGCGCCACAACTTCTGAGCCTGAGCTCTAGAGCCCGCGAGCCACAAATACTGAAGCCCACGCGCCTAGAGCCCGTGCTCCACAACAAGAGAAGCCACCGTGATGAGAAACCCGCACACCGCAACGAAGAGTAGCTCCCGCTCGCTGCAACTAGAGTCGCCGCAACTAGAGAAAGCCAACGCACAGCAGCGAAGACCCAACGCAGCCAAATTAAAAAAAAAAAAAAAAAAAAGAGTGAAGGGAGAGAACCTAAAGATGAAGATTTAAGATACATATCAATTCCATTAGATATGATATCAAATGTTATATCAGCTATTTAAAATGTCATTGTGATAAATAGGTCTTATCTGGATACTAATTCAGAAGAGAATGACTTTTGAACCTAAGTGGATATATGACTATACAGAAGCAAAACAAATGTTTTTTAAAAGAATAAATTACAATAACACTCAAAAAAACCCTGAAGCATGACACTTCATGCTTGCAAGGGGAAAAAAAAAAAGCTTCAAATATATTGGTAAACCACCATTTTTATTACAGTTTCCCCTTATTAACTATTTGTGTGTATGCATGTGTGTATTCATATCAAATTTCAGGTAAAGAAGAAAAAAATTCCACTTTTTTGTATTCTGACCTATGTATGTATATGCCTTAAAAGCAGCTGTGGAGCATCTCTTCACTCATAACATGTTCTCTTCCTTTGTCTCTGACTTTCCCTCCCCTCCCCTGCATGCCCTGGGAACATATTACTCCCCTACTCCTACCTCCTCGCCTCGGATCAAGGAGTAAGAAGCTTACCCCATCCCTACTACTTGCAGATACCCAAAGCCGTTCCAGTACTATAGTTCATTCTTCTTTGATATTCTTTGCTGAAATCCCCTCTACCAGTATATACACCTGAGAATTAGTTTGAAATATTTTGAAATATATATGATTACACTTTATTCAGTCCACAGTATAGTCTTAAAACCTTCTACAACTTTTTTTTAATATCCCTCAACTTTTCTATTGATTCTAAGCGAAAAAAGAGAAGGTAGAGAAAGATAAAAGAGAGATTATCCCCTGACCTCCTCTTAGTGCCTTTACCTTTTGCTACTCCCTGTGAAATTTCTCAGAGCACTTTTTATTTCAAAAACAGGAGAAAATATATAAGATAGGGGGTTCTTGGGGTTTTTGTTTGTTTTGGGGTTTGGGCACAAATAGGCAAGGTGGAAAATGTACATGGGCAGAGAAGGAATAGGAAATTAGGGATGCCAAAACCAGAAAGAAAATAAAGAGGGGCAGAATATTAAGACCAGGCAGATATTGGATGTTGAGCTAGCTCCTTTACTCTATTCCCTTTACCACTTGAATTGGCCTTCTGTTCCCTGGCCAGCCTCAAAAAAGAAAAGCCACCACCAGTCACTTGGAGCTGGTAAAGACTAGACTTCCACAGCCAAGAATACTTCACAATAGTAAAAGTTTACCAAATATTTGGTGGCGTATTTAGAATATTAGAACAGACAAGTCTGAAGCTACCTAAAGGAAATAAATTAGCTATCTGAGGAGTAGGATGGGAGGGGAAAGCTACTCTCCTTAAATAGATGTCCTTAAGGAATAATCATCTAGGGCTCCCCTCGTGATGCAGTGGTTGAGAATCCGCCTGCCAGTGCAGGGGACACAGGATTTAGCTCTGGTCCGGGAAGATCCCACAGGCCGCAGAGCGACTAAGCCTGTGCGCCACAACTACTGAGCCTGCGCTCTACAGCCCGTGAGCCACAACTACTGAGCCCGCATGCCACAACTACTGAAGCCCATGCACCCAGAGCCCGTGCTCCTCAACAAGAGAAGCCACTGCAATGAGAAGCCCTCGCACCGCAATGAAGAGTAGCTCCCACCCGCTGCAACTAGAGAAAAGCCCGCACACAGCAACAAAGACCCAATGCAGCCACAATTAAATAAATTTATTTTTTAAAAAGGAATAAACATCTAGCTCTTAATTTTAATCTCTCAGCAGACAAATATCCTAGGAAGTTTTACTACTGTCTGGCATGCTGTCTTGTAAGTCTAATAAATGAGAATGTGAGCTCATGCCCTAGCCAGTAAGACATTAAGGCTGATGAAAGGGAATATGAAGCAAATTAATAAAGGAGATTACTGGTTAGAAAAATTCTTACCACTCTCTCCACAATCAAAAGAGGTTGCAAGAAATTGACACAAATCAATTATCACTCCTTTTTAACTATACGCGTAAAAGAGTTCTGAAAGTTCTAAAAGCCACTCACTTTGGGAGATGAAGGCAAATATCTGGGATAGTCAAGTGCTATTCAAGAAAACAAAAGCCTTATTAGGCCGTTATTAACAGCAGCTAGTGTTGGGGTTTTTTTTGTATATCAGAAATGTTTTTATTGTTACTAATATTCCATTATATGAATATACCACAGATTGCTTATACATTAACCTGATCGGCAATTTTGCTGTTTTCAGTTTCTCGCTATTAAGAATAAAACTGGGGGCTTCCCTGGTGGCACAGTAGTTGAGAGTCCGCCTGCCGATGCAGGGGACACGGGTTCATGCCCCGGTCCGGGAGGATCCCACATGCCACGGAACGGCTGGGCCCGTGAGCCACGGCCGCTGAGCCTGCGCGTCCGGAGCCTGTGCTCCGCAACGGGAGCGGCCACAACAGTGTGAGAGGCCCGCATACCAGAAAAAAAAAAAAAAAGAATAAAACTGCTATGAACATCCATTTTTTTTTGCTTTTTATTCTCGCTTTCATTTCTTTTCAGTAAATACTTAGAAATGAAATGGTGGTCATGGGATAGGTGTATTCTTAACAGTAAAAGCATAAGTGCTAAACAGTTTCTCAAAGTGGTTATACCATTTGCCCTACAATCAGCAACATTTGTGAGTTCCATTTTTCCACATTCAGTTGATATACTGTTGGTGCTGTCAGCCTTTTTTTTTTTTAACATCTTTATTGGAGTATAATTGCTTTACAATGGTGTGTTAGTTTCTGCTTTATAACAAAGTGAAACAGCTATACATATACATATATCCCCATATCTCCTCTCTCTTGCGTCTCCCTCCCACCCTCCCTATCCCACCCCTCTAGGTGGTCACAAAGCACCGAGCTGATCTCCCTGTGCTATGCGGTAACAGCAACTAGTTTTTAATGTTGTTACATTTTCCTATGGTAAAAAAAATACAAGTAGTTGATCATTTTTTCAAAGTAAAACTCTAGACTTTAATGAGCCAAACTTAGGAGGGAGTTTATCAATAGAAAAAAATCAACTTTAACTTAACACCTTAGCCTAGGGGAAAGGGAGGGACTAGTGAGGCACAGGTGTCTGTTACTGGCAAGAAGAACAAGGATTAAAAACACTGTAAGAGATTAAAAAACAAACAAACAAAAACACTGTAAAACAAAATAAAACAAAAACTGGTTGCAAGCTGGGCTGCTACACTAAGCATCTTGATTATTCCAAAGATGCCCTGAGATCCAACCCAACCCTTCTGGCTTCCGCCAAAGAAGCATAGAAACAGCCAAGTCAAGTTCCAATAATAGTCATGACATACCATCCCCTTCCAACTACAGTCATCCTCAGGAAGACTGTCGGTCTTTGGGAGTATCTTGCCCTGGGTCTAAAGGCACTATCAGAAGGTCAATGAGCTGTTATCGCTGCTTCCTTCTTTAGCCACTGAAACCCAAATAAGAAAATAAGGAACCTTGGATTTAATAGCAATTAATTCATTTAATTTTATTTATTTATTTACTTTTATGGCCACACTGCACAGCTTGCAGGATCTGAGTTCCCCGACCAGGGATCGAACCCATGCCCACTGCAATGAAAGCACGGAGTCCTAACCACCGAACCGCCAGGGAATTCCCAATTCATTTAATTGAATGGCAATTACTTCATGTAATTCATTGAGGACAGCAAGAATAGACAAACTGTTACCTCTTTCACAAATCTTGTTTTCTGGGGCTACCTGGAAAACAATAGGTGCTAAAATCAACTTTTTAAATACTTAAGAATAAAAGATGGCCCTTTTCCTGCAAAGCTGAGGTCAACTGTATATTAACAAGTTACATAACCAGT
This sequence comes from Aethalodelphis obliquidens, assembly GCF_003676395.1. Lineage (NCBI taxonomy): Eukaryota > Metazoa > Chordata > Mammalia > Artiodactyla > Delphinidae > Aethalodelphis > Aethalodelphis obliquidens. The sequence continues at coordinate 1,989,375 of NW_020837999.1, read as the reverse complement.
TTAAAAGTGAGTTTTTGGTCCGGGAATAAGAGCTACTCATACTGTTCTCCCTGTTCAGTCATCAGTAGCCAAGGAAAAAATTCTTACTAAAACTTCTTTACCTTTACACATTATGGCCTATTGGAGTGTCATGGCCTTCTAACAGAATGCCCATAACACAAGATCCAAGACTTCTGGTCTCTCTACTCATTATATGTGTAATACATTTTGGTATGTAATTGAAGTGCTATATGTAAATATACTTGTGTGTGTTTTAAGTTTGCAGTTATCCTTGATGGTTTTCTCCCCTTTATTTCAAGTTTTCATTAAGTATCTAGAGATAATTATCTATATGCAAATGGTGCTACACTCTTAAAAGTAAGCTACTTTCTTATAAGTGATAAGTATTTTACTATGTGATTCAATATACAATATATACAACATATAATATGTAAATACAATATATATATCACTAATGTAGAATGGTGTGTATCAAAACCTTTTTTGACATAAATTGTGCAAAAAGTAAAGTTCTGCCCAAGTTATGATTTTCATAGCCACAGAATACAATTTAATAAAAGTTTATGATGTTTCAATGTAGATGTGCTTGAAAAGTCTTCAATAAACTAACTTTGAACTATGAACATATCTAACAAATAAGAATTAGAAAGTATTTGGAGACTTGAATATACTTGTACCACCAGGCATATAGAGGTTCTGTCTCCCACTGTACAAACTGCTCTTTTTTTTAAAAAAGGGGAGGAGAGGACAAAAGAACTGGGAATGTAAACATCATGGAAATTCATCGTAATGTCAGCCATGGAATTTAAGAGACAGGAGAAACTTTACAGATTATCTAATTCAAGCCCCATTTTTAAGGATGAAGTAACTGAAATAGAAAGAGAAATTAACAGACTCATCCAAGGTAATATATAACTAGTTAAAGGCCTTATACGTAGAATTATCTCCTAAGAATGAATCCCAGTACATTGCAGGTAAGGATGTAAAATGGTCAGCTTCCGCGGAAAACATTTTGGTTGCTCCTCAAAAAGCTTAACATTGAATTATCACATGTCCCAGCAATTCCCCTCCCATGAATTATCACATGTCCCAGCAATTCCCCTCCCAGGTATATACTCAAACAAACTGAAAATAAGGATTCAAACAGATACTTAACACGCCAATGTTCATTGCAGCATTATTCCCAATAGTCAAAAGGTAGAAAAAAACCCAAGTGCCTAACAAGAAGTGAATGGAGGGACTTCCCTGGTGGTCCAGTGGGTAAGACTCCTCGTTCCCAATGCAGGGGACCCAGGTTCAATCCCTGGTCGGGGAACTAGATCCCGGATGCATGCCTCTACTAAGAATCCACATGCCGCAACTAAGAATCCACATGCCGCAACTAAGAATCCACATGCCGCAACTAAGACCCAGCAGAGCCAAAATAAATAAATAAATATTTTAAAAAGAAAGAAAAAATGAATGGATAAACAAAAGTAGTATATACATACAGTAGATTATTCAGCCATAAAAAGGAATGAAGTTCTGATACAAACACAGTGAACTTTGAAAACATTATGCTAATTGAAATAAACTAGAATCAAAAAGACAAATATTGTATGATTCAACTTACATGAAATATCTAGACTAGGCAAATTCATGGAGACAGAATGTAGATTAGAGGTTACTAGGGGCTGTGAGGAGGGAAGAATGGAGTTATTGCTTATTGGTGATATTTTCTGCTTGGGTTGTTAGAAAAGGTTTGGGAATAGTGGTGATAGCTGCAAAACATTGTGAATGTAATAAATGCCACTGAGCTGTACACTCAAAGTGGTTATAACGGCAAACTTTGCTATATATATTTTATAGCACTACAAAAAAATTTTAAGAGTAAATCCCATAAAAGCTGAGCTGGAGTCAGGTAGTTCTGGCACGGAAAAGCTGGTCTACCCCAGGAAAAAACACAACAGAGATGTCTTCAATCCCACACTTTAATTTTTTAAAATTATTTTAAATAAATCTAGGGACTTCCTTGGTGGCGCAGTGGTTAAAAATCTGCCTGCCAATGTAGGGGACACGGGTTTGAGCCCTGGTCCGGGAAGATCCCACATGCCATGGAGCAACTAAGCCTGTGTACCACAACTACTAAGCCTGAGCTCTAGAGCCCGCGAGCCACAACTACTGAGCCCGCGAACCACAACTATTGAAGCCCGTGCGCCTAGAGCCCATGCTGCACAACAAGAGAAGCCACCGCAATGAGAAGCCTGTGCATCACAACGAAGATTAGCCCCCGCTCACCGCAACTAGAGAAAACCTGCGTGCAGCAACGAAGACCCAATGCAGCCAAAAATAAATAAATAAATTTAAGTAAATCTAAATAAATTCAGGTTTTCACACAGTTGCTGTTTATATAATAAGTATTTATGGTACCTAGATTCATGCCAAAAAATCCAAGACATTTTTAGTATGCTTATACTCTCCTTGAATATTGTTTCACCTAATAATTTCACAACTAGATTTAGTAACAGAGAGAGTAAAAACTTAAAGTAAAATGATTAAGATTCTGGACTCTAAAAAGGAAGAACATCTATCATAAAGCCTTCTTGTAAGAACATGTATCACCCACTGACTAGGTCATTAATTCTAAGGAATACCCAGATGACACAACTTTTGACGTCAAGAATAGGAAGGAAAGCAAGATTGACAAAAAGAGAGTGGAAATTAGGAAACACAAATGCATTAACAATAGTTACATCTTAAGTAGGAACAATTTAATGAATCACCAATTTAAAATGTGCAAACTCAGATGTACTGATCTAGAAGGGTAAGACTTACATAATCTTGTTCAATTATTTAAAGAGCTCAGATAATTCCTCCACATGAAGATGAAGTCTGCAATTCTAATCTTCCTACCTAACATCCCAATCCCATAATAAGCAATCATATTATACTGATTTTGATTTATGAAACACACTCACTGGAATACTGATTATTTCACAAGTCAAGTGTCGAAGCAATTTTCACTTTGGGAAGGCGAAGAAGTGAAATTTAAAAGCCAGGAATATTCAATATATAATGCTACATAATGTAAATATTAGGAAACAAGAGGAACAGCTATCTTAAAAGTTTTCTGTAATAGAAAGTATCTTTGAAGAATAGGCCAAGAGCTAGGGAGTACCGAGGTAAATAAGACATGATCCCTGGCCCTCAAGAACCTCACATACTAGTGGGAGAAATAAAAAAGTAATTATCATGGTTACATACAGAGATGTGGCCTGAATGTTTTGGTATCATAGAGCAAGAGTGCCAACTAGTATAGCCAAAAGCAGAGAAGGCCTCTTAAAAGAGGATTCTTGGCCTGAGTCTTAAAGGAAAGCCAAGAGTTAGCTGTGGAATAAAAGTCAGCATGTTAGCATGTAAAAAAGTACAACTGTGATACATACATATATATACATATATGTATTTTTTTTTCATTCTTTCAAGAAATATTTCTAGACTACCTACTACTTGCCAGGCACAGACCATGTTTAGAGAACAACATGTATTTTAGTATGGCTGAAGCCTAGAGAGCATGTCTGAGACTAGGCAGGCACCAGATTATGAAAGCCTTGGATGCTCTGCTAAGGAGTTTAGACCTCATCCTGAAGATGGTAAGAAATCAATGAAAGCTATTAAGGAAATGACAAGATCAGATACACTCTGATCAAGATCAATACATTGTGATTCAGGCTTTCCTATACAATCTCTCTGAGGAGCTGGCATGAAGACTTCAAAGGGAAAAGAAGGAAGGAGCTGATATGACCCATGTTTCAAAGATACTGTATGAACATCAGCAGCTAAAGTCTACTACTTCTCTTATTCTGTCACCAGACTCCACTCTAATGGGGTACAGTTTCCATACCAGTAGCAGGTAGAAGATAGAAGAGTGGTAATGTAGAGGAATTCCTCTGACCAAAATTCATAACAGCCATCCACAGGGAACTACTAATTTTAAACAGAATATTATATTAACAAAATAAAACTAGAGCATATTAAAACATTACCTGATAAGATGGTAAATTCTATGTTGTATGTATTTTACAATTAAAAACAATTTTAAAAAAAGAGAAGAAAAAACAACTGCAATTTAGGCACCCTATTTTTTCTACTCTGGCAAACATTTTACAAAAATGTAAACACATTAGTTCATACTATACTTAATTATAATTCACTCATTCTTCCTTCACAGTTAAAGAACTCTTCAAAGTCTGCCTCCTATCACAAAGCAAAATGTTTAAAACCACAAAGAAAAAGTATGATAATTACTATCTTACTGGGGGAGAGAGGAGAATCATATCCCAAATGGACACCATCCAGTAGCCCACTATCCTTTCCTAGAGACTTGCCATGGTGCAAACTGCCACCATAAAGAATGCACATGAATTTGGGCAGACACATTCTAACAGCACAGCTGTCTGTCCAGGCATGCTGCTGAAACAATAGTACATTCCTACTTGTCCTGTCCCCCACCCACCCTAAGCCTCCTTACAAAAGGAAGTTTAAACAAAAAACTGTCTTATTTAAGCATCTAATGTATATGTGTGTGTGTGTGGGCGTGTGTGTGTTCAAGTAAGATCAGTTAGGTAATAACAGTAGCAATGAACCCCTCTAACATCACCCTCATCACTATGTTAGTCTCTGAAGATTCCTGAAGAGGAAAACAATTTTTTTCATGTGTATTTCTCAAAGTCTTGACTTGAGACTGGCATTTAGGTTCAAAGAGAAGATAACAAGTCACCATCTTTCAGAAACTTGATACAGTATAGTAGAGGAGTGAGTACTGAGAGAGTAATGGAGTTTGAGTCCTAGGTAGCCATCTTACTAGCTTTGTGACCTTGGGGAAATTGTCCAACCTCTCTGAGCTACAGTCTGTTTATCCATAAAACATGAACAATGATGCTTACACTACCTACATTATAGGGTTGCTGTGAAGATCAGAGAACTAAATTTAACCTTACCTCAGCCACACACTGCAATGCACCCTTCTCAATAATCTAAATTTCACGCAACCCATTTTGAATATATATTCTATCTTACTAACTCATTCCTTCCAGTACATGAACTCTTATCATAATTTGATCCCATCAGGACCTCAAACCTACCGACTCAACTATTTTTTCATTGTCCATCACCCCTTGAAGTCCCCTCTTCTCTCTTTACCCAGTTTAAGTTCCATGATCCATAAACATAATCACTCGCTCCCCTCTCACTTGGATACACTCACTTTGCAAAATCACAAGCTTGATTAAATTAAATTCTCTATTCTCCTACTCCTAAAATCAATATGGATGGAGAAGAAACACACACACACAATCAAGCTGACTGGTGACACTTTTTTTTTTTTTTTTTTTTTTTGCGGTACGCGGACCTCTCACTGTTGTGGCCTCTCC